>NW_025792693.1:1577-3469 GCF_021613505.1 Equus quagga | reverse complement strand
GGAGAGTAATTTTGTCTGTGGTGTATTATGTTGCTTTAGGAGATGATGCTACTGAAGGATTTTTTGAAAAATGATTCAACCTAATTCAGCTACTATTATTAAATGCCTACTCTACACCAGGCCTGTACCAGGCACTCTGAGGGCTGAATAAATAAGAAAGATAGGGGCTGTGTCCTCAAGAAACTCCAGGCCAGTGTGAAGATGATTTGAAAACAATCTAATTATAAGGTAGAAAGTTAAAACAAAATTATATGGGAAAACAGAGAAGCCAATAATAATGAAGAAGAGGAATGAAAGGAGAAAAAATAAAACGTGATTTGATTCAATTATAGACTGACCACCCAATTCCAGGGACGGAGCCAGAATTTTTCCCTCCAGGTGAGCGGAGCTTTCCCTACAAAACACAAGTCATAATAAACTCTGGTCCAGTGGAGAGGGAAAGGGAGAGCCCTCTGGGAAATAAAGGTTTTGAGGAGAAAGGGTGAGAGTTGGGTTGTTCTGCCAGCCTATGGGCCCCAAGAGAATAGACTCCCTCCTTTCTGCAAGGGGACAGACAGCACTTCTGGTGAGCCTGTCGGAACAACAGTTGTATTTGGACCAAGTGCACACCCCGTCCTCTGGTGCCGCCCTGAAGAACCAGCCTTCGGATCTTCTCTTTTATGGAACCAACTGAGTATGGTCTTGATTCTTGTTAAGAGCAGCCGGTCATTCCAGGACCAAGCTTTCCAGGCCCCAAATATCTACCAATCTTTCTAGAACCGAGAGCTAATAGTCAATCATCTTCCCCCATTTCAAACGTGCCATTGACACCTGAATCCAAACTACTACATTACAGTCAAATTGCATCAGCTACTTTTACATATAAGGCCCTTAAGTCTTCAACAAACTTAGAAACAGTCTGGCAATCAAAGAAAGAAGGTCTTGTTCAAAGCGATGTTTGTTCAAGCAAGAGACTGTGCCAGAATCCACTTACCAAGGCAAATAGTTATAATGGAGATGCATTTTGCAATAGTACAAATGTCATCAGTCCAGGGGACAGATAGATAAAAATAATTTTTGATCTCAAAATTAGAGTCAGAACTCAGTGGGTATCAGACAAGTGCTTTACAAATATAATTTCATTTAATCCATTATCCTGTTCTACAGAGGTATGAACTAAGACTCAGAGAAGTTTAAACTTACCAAGATCACCCAGCCACTAAGTGGGAGAACCCATATTTGGACCCAAGACTCTTTGATCCCAGAGCCCCTACTCTTATCAACTCCACTATGTAGGTTGAGGCTTGATGTTTCTGACACGAAGGACAGATGGAACAGGGACAAGTAGTGCTTTAGACCCTCAGAGTTGTCTGCCTGGTAGGTGCTACTGACGAAGCTGCATGTAGATTTCTCCAAAATGTGGTCCTATGGGTGTAGCTGCAAGAATCTGATCAAGCGAAGGACAAGTAACAACTGTCTCAGTCAACAAATATTTGATGGATGAGTGGATGGATGGATGACCTGGGGAGTATAGCTCTTCTAATAAGGAAGTAGGAGATGCTTCCATACCAAAATCAAAACTATGCCCTTCCCTTCATAACTTCAAGTTAAGTACCTGGTCAACAACCACATTAAGACTTCCTCATCCAACATCAAATATAGGGCATTTTATAAATGACCCAAGAGAAGGATGACAGTCTGCCAGGTAGTTGAGAAAGGCCTGGCCTAAATCATGACAGTGTATGGGAAGGGACTTATGGAGTTCATATACGACCAGATACAGTCTCTTTAAACCAGGCAACTTGATTGAAACTAACTGGCTGACTGGAAAAGGACTTAGTGACCTTGTCTTCAGTCACACTTAATTGGAAAATTCACTCATTGAGAAAGCCAGTGGGAACATTCAAACTGTG
>NW_025792693.1:0-1567 GCF_021613505.1 Equus quagga | reverse complement strand
TGGAAAATTCACTCATTGAGAAAGCCAGTGGGAACATTCAAACTGTGTTACAGAATATCAAGGCATAGTCACTGCCAAGAAGAAGAACAAGAAACACAAGCTTTTTTGGTTCATGTGCCAGAGTGGAAGGACAGCTTGGTCCCCAGCCTCCAGGGTGAGTGTGCATATTGCTGGTACTGGCTCAAATCCGGTTCTAAAATATCGACTCCCTTCACCAATGAAAGGTTGCTTGGAGCTAACAATATCCTATCTGTGTCATCTGGGTCCTCCGGAAAGCAGATGCCAAGACAGAATTATGCGTGTAAAAGGTTTATTGGGGAGTAGTACTTGAGAAAGGAAAAAGGGAGGAAGCAGGATTAGGGGAGGGCAGTCACCAGACCATGACATAGATCTGACAAAGGCTCCTTCAGCCCAGCGGGGAGCTCTGGAGCATGTCAGAGGAGGCCCGTGGTAGGCAGAAATGGATAGGCCCTTCTACCGCAGTCTTGCTCAGTCATTGGCTGCAGCCATCCCAAGAAGATCTGTATCTCAGCTCAAGAATTCAGGGAAATTTGAATGAATTAACAGCGGAGGCAGCCAGCTAAACACACTCCTCACAGCTGGGCATGAGTCCTTTCTTGAAGCCGGAATCTAAGCAATATGTCTCTGTGTCTGACACACCATCCTAATATCCAGAAATAGGTAGTCTCCTCAAAAGAGGTCCAGAGTTCTCTTCCCACATGGGGTTGGGGCAGGGATGGAAGCAATCTTTTCCCTCTTTCTAGTTGGAAATTTCTACCACAACGTGAGAGTTCCCTGTAGGTAAGAAAACCAAGAATCTCCGTGATTGTCATCTCCAGAGCCACTCATTAAAATTCAGCAAGTACTTCCATGTGGCCCCAGGTTACCCAGAAGGCCATCTAGGACTCTCTCAGTAGGACATCATTTAGGATCACTTTATTGAGGTGATGCTGACACCACCAGGCTTGGGGAGGGGGAAGAGAGTTTGGACAGTGGGAAGAAGAATCATAAGTCTTAGATACCTGACCCTGGGGGAAAGAGTCAAGGAGCCCCAAAGATAAAAATAATTCATGTTACAATTTTGCCATAGGCTGGACCTAATTTGAAAGCTAATAAAATCTGCTTCATACTATCAATGTGGGGATTTGATGAAATTATTTAGGCAAAGAGCTTGGTACACTGCCCGAGACATAGTAAATGGTCAATTAATGGAAGTTAATCATACTCCTTTATTCATTCCACAAATAGTCATCACTGGCTCACTATCCAAGCACTGAGTGTAAGTTGTTGATCAAAATAGCCCCAACCCTGTCTTCACTGGGATTCTTCAGTGGTCTGTTTCCATTTAATCTTCACATTCTGCATCCCACAAGGTCAAGAGAATGACACAAGGAAAAACACCAAACTAGGTGCCTCTCCTTTAATTGTAGCCTCTACAAAGACCCTAATTCCTTTTTTCATGCTGTGGTCCCTCCTGGAAAGCCCTCCCTTCTCTGCCTGTTCAAATGTTACCTTTCCTTCAAGGCCCAGCCCAAGAATCCCTGTCCTTTGATTCTCCCAGAGCTCA
>NW_025792692.1:0-1955 GCF_021613505.1 Equus quagga | reverse complement strand
ACCCCAAATAGCCAAAACAATCTTGAAAAGGAAGAATAAAACTCATACTTCCTGATTTCAAAAATTACTACAAAGCTACAGTAATCAACACACTGTGGTAGCAGCATAAAGACAGAGACACAGACCAACGGAAGAGAATAGAAGGACCGGAAACCTACCCTCATCCACAGTCCAATGATTTCGACACAGGGTACCAACACCATTCAATGGGGAAAGGACAGTCTTTTCAACAAATGTTGCTGGGAAATCTGGGTATCTTAATGCAAAAGAGTAAGTTGGACCTTCACCCAGCACCACATACAAAAATTAATTCAAAATGGATCAAAGACTTGAATGTAAGAGTTAAAACTAGAAAATTCTTAGAAGAAAACATAGGACAAAATGTTCTCAAAAGTGAGATATGGATATGACATACGGATATGGCACCAAAGGCGAAGGTAACGAAAGAAAAAGTAGACAAGTTGGACTTCATCAAAATTAAAAATTTTTCACATCAAAAGATATCATCAACAAGATGAAAAGCCAACCTATGGAATGGGAGAAAATATTTGCAAATGTTTCACAGACATGCCCTGCTTAAGAAGGAGAACAGGTTCTGAGATGTGTTGATAGGCAATTTTGTTGTTGTGTGAACATCACAGAATGTACTTACAGAAACCCAGATAGTGTAGCCTATGGCACACCTAGGTTGTATGGTACTAATTTTATGGACCACCATCAGACCTGTGGTCTGCTGTTGACCGACACATCACTATGCGGCACACGACTATATCTGGTAAGAGATTAGTATCTAGAATACACAGAGACCTTCTAAAACTCAAAAACAACTACAAGAACAAAATACCCAACCTAACTTTAAAATGGGCAAAGGAGTTGAATAGACATTTCTTCAAAGAAGATACATAAATGAACAAGAAGCACATGAAAAGATGCCCAACATCACTCATCATTTGGGAGATGCAAATCAAAACCACAGTGAGATATCACTTCTCACCCATTAGAATGCCTACTAGCATCAAAACAGGAAATGGTTCGGGCTAGGACGTGGAGTATCGGAACCGTGGTGCACCGCTGGTGGGAGTGTAAAATGGTACAGCTCCTGTGGAAAGCAATTCAGTGGTTATCTATTGAAAATTGAAAGCAGAGTGTCAAAGACACATTTGTACCTATGTTCACTGAAGCATTATTCACAATAGCTACAAGGTAGAAGCAGCCCAAGTGTTCAATGACAGATGAAAAGATAAGGAAAATGTGGTCTATACATACAATGGAGTATTATTCAGCCCGAAAAAGGAAGGAAATACTGAGACACTCCACAACATCGATGAACCTGAGGGCATCATGCTTAGTGAAATAAGTCAGTCACAAAGAGACAAATACTGTAGGATTCCACTGATGGGAGGTCTCTAGAGTAGTCAAATTCACGGAGACAGAAAGGATAACGTCGGCTGCCAGGGGCTAAGGGGAGGGGGCATGGGGAGTTATTGTCTAACGGTGACAAGGTTTAGTTCTGCAAGGTGCAAATTGTTCTGGAGATGGATGGTGTGATGGTTGCACAACAATATGAGAACTTAAAGCATTGAACTGCACACTCAAAAATGATGGAGATGGTAAATATTATGTTGTGTGTTTCCCCCCACCACGCACTAACAAAATGTAGATACTCAAACAAATATGACCATTTTTCTGTAAGAGTCAAAAACCAGCAGGGTGCGCGGTGCAGTAAAAAGTTTACTCAGTAGTTTTCAGGGTTACAATCCCTGTGCATTCCAAAAAACTGCCTGGCCCTTGACCAGCTGCTGGGAAGCATGCCCTACCCGCTTGGGATGAGAGTGTCTTTGTAACTTGGGCTTAGTCACACCACACAGTGTCTGCCAACAATGTGCTTCATGGTGGGGGCCTTGGGCTACACTGTTGGACCTTGAGAGGGGACTGAGTAACTGAGGTCAGCCATG
>NW_025792691.1:0-1757 GCF_021613505.1 Equus quagga | reverse complement strand
CTCTGAAGCAAGCCCTCCTCGGGAGTCCTCCTCACACGTCCCCCCTGTCTGGCCCCTCCTATTATTGAGACTTGAACACACACTTCACTAAAGAGTAGAAGAGGGCTTGAAACCACGCTCAACATCTCTACCCCTCAGTGAGATTCACAGGAACTCTCCTGGGTCAGATACCACACATAGCCATGAGAATGGCTACAATGAGCAAGATCAACTCCCAAGGGCTGGGGAGGATGCAGAGCAGCTGGAACTCTCACCCATTTCTGCCAAAAATCCTAAAATGGTTCAAATTGCTTAAATGGTGTGTAATTGTTTGAATCATTCATCATAGACTTATCATTCAACTCAGCTTTCCAACTCTGTTACATTTGCTTGAAAGTAATAAAAAATCATGTTCATAAAAATACAGAATGAAAAGGGTTATCCAGCTGTATTCACAATCGTCAAAATCTGGACAAGATTCCAATGTCCTTCAATACTCAACTGATAATCAGAATGTCACCCACTCCAAGAGGGGATACTCCTCAGCAATCAAGAGGATGCAGTTTTTTTTCTTTTTTTTGAGGACGATCAGCTCTGAGCTAACTACTGCCAATCTTCCTCTTTTTGCTGAGGAAGACTGGCTCTGAGCTAACATCTGTGCCCATCTTCCTCTACTTTATGTGTGGGATGCCTACCACAGCATGGCTTGCTAAGCCGTGCTGTGTCCACACCTGGAATCTAAACCAGAGAACCCCGGGCCGCCAAAGCGGAATGTGCAAACTTAACCACTGCACCACTGAGCCAGCCCCAAGGATGCGATTTTTAAATCTCATTTCAAGTTCAACTACGGTAAATTTACTCCCTATCCTAGTATTTAATTTGGTCATTGTGTGATTTTACAGGATGTTTAGGCGGCTTTTGTGAGAACCTTACAATGGTCTATCTAGTGACATTTAGATACAGACTAAGTGTATCTCATCCTATTTAACTTTCAAATGGAATGTGCTGTAACTGTGAAACACACACTAGGTTTCAAAGCCCGGAATGGAGAAAAAGATTTACGTTCTCATCGTTCTGGTGTGAATTACAATGCAAATGATAATGCAGGATCCTGAATTTAACAACCTTTTAGAAAAATGCACTGATTATTCGGTGATAATTTTTAATGTATTTGACTGAAAATCTGAAATGTTGTATCTCATGTTCTAGTTCTCTGAGATTTGGCTGGACA
Organism: Equus quagga; assembly: GCF_021613505.1. Lineage (NCBI taxonomy): Eukaryota > Metazoa > Chordata > Mammalia > Perissodactyla > Equidae > Equus > Equus quagga. Next base: position 547 of record NW_025792691.1, on the reverse strand, counting down.
CGCTCAAAGATACCAAAGCTCACAAGAGTGTATGGGGTGGATTTCCCAAGGGAAAGGAAGCGCTGCCACCCTCTAAAATGGAGCAATTCCCCCAACCCTGACAGCACTCTCACACACACACACGCATACACACTCACAGAGTCCTAACGCACACAATTTCAAAGGTATATTCACAAATCCAATCAAAATTGGCCTGAGATCTAATCCAAATTCCTTTCAGAATTTCCAAAATGACAAGAGGTTGCACATCTCAAAAGTCCTTCCTTTGCCTCTCAGCAAAGGAGTTGAGAAGCTGGTCTATTTGGATAATTGGATGGGAATAAAAGCCAGAATGTCTATCAAGATGTCTCATGCATTTCTCTCTGCCTCTCTTCTCTCTACTGTTCTTAGATATCGGTTACATTCCCTGAGATATTCTTTTCACAAATCAACTTCTTTGTACTCCCTAGAGTTCCATTTATATTTACAGAGGAAACATACAAGAAACAAGCAAGATTAACTATTTAATGGAATTAGTGAATATGGTAGATCAGACAGTGAAGATCAC
>NW_025792690.1:0-5962 GCF_021613505.1 Equus quagga | reverse complement strand
GGCCCCTCTGGTTACATTGGTGCTATTTCCTGGTCCTCCTGTCTCCAGGCCTCCTCACTCCCTCTTAGTTGTGTCCTGTCACTTCCCTGTCCCCAGGGTCTAGTCCCCTTAGTTTTGTTCCTTGGTGGCCTCTGTCCCTGGGGACAGGGGATCCAGCTACGGGAGGAGTGGACCATGGAATCCTGCTCCAGGAACTGCCACCTTGGTCTTCTGTGCATTTCTCAGCAACAGCTATAAATCCAATTATTAACCAATTTCTGCCCATCCCATCCAAGAAAAGCCTCAGAGAAGTTTCCCTCCACCTTTTTTTCATTCCTTACACAGAAGTTCCCAGGAACAAAACATGTCGAGAAGCAGAGGCCTAGAGACAACATCAAGACTGCGTGTCAGGAGACCTTGTCTTGTCCGGATATGTTTTGTGTCCCGAGAGGAACTCAATTGCTCCCAGAGCCCTTCCCAACAGAGGGAAGCCAGCAGCGTGTTATTTCCAGTGGGGAAACCAGGGTCGGTAACAAAAGGGGATGGGGTCTGTGAGAGCACAGGAATTATGGGAGACTCTCTAAATCATGGACTCCTACATCAACCAAGAATCTTCAAAAATTTGTACAGCAATGTTCACAGGAGGATTATTCAAAATAGCCAAAAAGTGGAAGCAACTAAAATATCTGTCACTTAATGGGTATTTAAATGAAGTGTGGTAAATTCATACAAGAGACTATAATTCAGTCATAAAAGGAATGACGTACTGATATGTGCTACAGCATAAACTTGATAACATTATGCTAAATAAAAGAAGCCAGACATAAAAGCCCACATATTGTACGTTTTATTTATATGAAACGTCCACAATTGGCAAATCCAAAGAGACAGAAAGAAGATTCATGGTTGTCAGGGGCTGGGGCAGGGGGAATTGGAGAGACTGCTAAAGGGTGTGAGGTTTCTTTTTGGGATGATGAAAATGTTCTGGAATTACATAGAGCTGAAGAGTGCACAACCATGTGAATATACCAAGACACTACTGAATTGTACACTTTAAAAAGGTGAATTTGGGGCTGGCCTGGTGGCATAGTGGTTAAGTTTACGTACTCCACTTTGGCAGCCCTGAGTTTGCCAGTTCAGATCCCAGGTGTGGACCTACGCACCGCTCATCAAGCCATGCTGTGGCAGGCGTCCCACATATAAAGTAGAGGAAGATGGGCACAGATGTTAGCTCAGGGCCAATCTTCCTCAGCAAGAAAAGGAGGATTGGCAGCAGATGTTAGCTCAGGGTTGATCTTCCTAAAAAAAACAAAAGGGTAAATTAAATCTCAATTTAAAAACTCTATGAGAAAAATTTTGTAAATAATAGACTATGGTCCTGGGGAAAAAAGGAGAGGACGTTCATTAAAAATGTGTGCCACGTGGACAAAGAGAACAATTTAGTTGTTACCAGGAGAAGGGAGTTGGGAGGTGGGCACAAAGGGTGAAGGGGCGCCCCTATATGGTGACTGACAAATAATCACGTACAACTGAAATGTCACAATTTTCTAAACTATCATAACCTCAATAAAAATTAAAAAATGAAAAAAAGTAATAGCACTGAGCTATGGAAACTTTAAGTAATGTATGGACATGGGTTGCAATAGTTGTGGCCCACTGGAACAAAACCCAATATATAATAAAAACTTATCTATAAAGAAAAAAATAAAAATAATGTTTGCCACAGCCTTAAAATAGAGTACTATGCAGTCACCTAAGACAATATCCATGTTATATAGGAGAGTGTTTAGAAGTTCTGTTTACTGTTATCTCGTTGAGACAACAAAAGAGCCTGCTGTTTATCTCGTGCATAGGGAATTTTCTAAAGAATATTATCTCCTTGTGAAAGAAGAAAAAGAGCTCTTGCTATGTTTAGTGTGAGACATTAATTATGTTTTGGTTAAAAAATAAAAACTAGGGATTCCCGAGATTGGCCAGAAGAATATTTGAATAATAATAACAGTCACAACGGCTGACACTTGTTGAACTCGGACTATTCCTAGTGCGTCACATGACTCTAGGATGCAGATCACTTTTCCCATCAGGACACTGGGCACAGAGAGGCCGAGTCACTTGCTCAAGGTCACAGAGCTAGTGAGTGGCAAGGCCAGGATCCATCCCAGGCATTCGGCTTGAGGCTCCTGCCTTGACCTACACCACTTCCTCAAGTAGTAAGTATTGATAGATAATAATAAGACCCCCAAGTCCTCAGAGAGGACTCACAGTTAGTGGCCAGGGAGAAAAGCCGCCACTGCTGATGCGACTGTTGTGGGGAGAGAAGGACCAGGCAAGACCCAGCCCCACCTGGGCGCGGGAGCTCAGCGGTGAGGCACATGGAGCCAGCCTGGTCACAGCCTGGACTCTGCTCGGTGTGTCATCCACCCCATTCAGAGGTCCGAGTCCCCACCTACGCCCTCCCGCTCTTCCGGACAGCGCTGGGGAGCCCATCGCAGCCAAGTGTGGTCCAGGAGGAGCTTGATCCAGCATCCTGGGAGGGAGAATGCCAGGTCAGGACATGGCCAGGTCCAGGGACAGGGCAAGGGAACAGGAGGACCGGAGTCGGTGTAACTTACTTTTTATATTCACATCATCAAAAAACAGACCACTGCTTTTCTTCTTTAAGTTCATGATCTTAAGAGGACTCAAAATGGTAGAAAGCGCCAGTGGCTGCACCTTCCTTGGGCACCAGCCTGCCTGGACCCATCGGTGGGCTGTCCCCTGAATAACCCTGGGCCCTTTGGGTCTCACTATGGGGAAGCGTGGACGTCCATTCTCCCCTGGGCCCCAGACAGTAGTTGAGGGTTGCCCAGAGATTAGAGTCTGAGGACCTTCAGTACTTTCCTCACAAGGCACCCCTCACACAAAGCTATTTCTCCAAAATTATTTACGCCTGAATAACTGAGAACAGAGCAGGCTGTGAGACTGGCTCTACTGCGCTCCCTTCAGTTACGGGAAAGCTAGGCACTGTAACAAAAACACGGAAGCTTAAGGAATATGGAAATTTGTGACTCACTTACAGTTAGTGGCCACTAATCCAGCTGCCAGGGGCCTGGGGCGTGCTGTCTTCAGATTCCTTCCACGTGGCTGCTCTGCTGGGCTGCAGACTGAGCCTTGCTGCTCAAAGCTGATCCAAGGGCAAGAACCCTGAGCGTCACCTGGGATCTCGTCAGAAATGTACCATCTCAGGCTCCACCTCAGTGCTACTGTGGCAGCCAGGACCAGTTACATAACATGTGTTAAGTGCAGAACAAAAACGTGGGCCAAAGTCAGAAATTGCTGAGAAACCCAGGATGGTGAAAGCAGGACCTGAAGCCAAGGACAGGGCCCTGCTGAGCACGGGGCTCCACCCTTCTGCTCGGGCCTCATGCTGTGAGGACGGGAGGTTTACCAGGAAAAGCTACACAGCCCGGGTAGAAACACAGATCCACATCACTAAACCCAGGCTCTGCCCATGACGATCAGATGTAAACAGGGCCTCGCCCACTAAGGAACACGGGAACTTGATATTCAGATGGATTCAGAGAGTCGCCCATGTGGAATAATGAACCACCTGGGCAAGATGAGAAACCTCCATCTAAGAAAACATCCTCTGGACTCGGGACACGGCGGGGCCTCTTAGGATTTTTCTTTAGTCTCAGAAGAGCTCCCGAGCGGGAATTTTCCAGGCCTCTCTTGTGATCCTCTAGACCCGGGCTGACTGGACGCTCCAGGCTCGTCATCACAGCACAGCAGCGCTGTGTGCAATTCTGCAGGGTTTCAGGAAGTTTAGTGGGATCCAGATTCTACCACAGGAAGGGGCGAGAGAGCTGGTTTTGGCTCCGCCCTCACTCTAAAGTTGCTGTTCCTGCCTCGAGGGAGATTTCAGCCCCTTATTCAGCCACAAAATGGTTAGGATGGTAGATTTCATGTTATCTGTAATTTACAGTTAAAAAATTTTTTGACACATAGACCTTCGTGAAGGGACAGACCCCTGGTGGGATCTCAGCAGGCAGTGGGGCAAAGGGCACGTCAGGGTTGAGTGGGGGCACAGCCAGAGGGCCAAGAGCAGAGTGTATCCAAGAAGCAGAGAACCCAGGATGAGAGGCAAACTGGGGCTCTGAACTGAGAGTTTGGACACAAGTCAGAGGGCCTTGAACACCAAGCTCAAGGATTTGGGCTTTATTCTGAAAGCAGAGGAGAGCCCCCACAGCCTCTGATTGGGGAGAGGCTCGGTTTAGTCTGTACCTCAGGGGACAAGGACTCTGAGAAGGAATCTCCAGTTAACTTTCCAGGAGACCGAGACAATTGCTCTCTCAGGGGCTTTGGTTCATCTATGAACCAGGATAACTCTACGTACAAATCTGGGAACTGATGAGGATTTTAGGCTGGTTACTTTTAAAACTGCAGATGAGAAGCAGGCTCTGAGGAGCAGAGTTTGCTTGCCCTTTGTTGGGAGGCATTTACATTTGTGGGGGAAACCCCCATCTGTGGGAATGCCTCCTTGTCTGCGCCAGGAAGAAGTGAGATGACCTTGTCTCTAGAAACTCTTAATCAATGCCAAAGGCAAGAACTTAAATTGGTTACTGTCTGGCAACCTCATGTAACTGATTTAGGGTGGTGGCTTCCGGCCTTTACTTAATCCGATTTGATTCTTACCTAAAAGTTGTGGGACCACCCAATGGCCAGACCCCACCTGCACTGATACCATTTTAACTTTTTTACATGTTCTTTCCTTTGTCTTGTAAAGAGATGGCTCACATGCCTATGCCTTAAATTTAGCCTTACTCTCCACTCATGTTTGCAGCAGAAGCGGTGGCAGAAGCGGTGGCAGCAGCACCTCCTCCTGTCCATGGGTCCTGTCCCCACGCAGCAGCCTGACTGCCCATGGCTCCTGTCCCCATGCTATTCCACACTATTCTCTAAATAAAAGAGCACTACTGCCAGACCTTGAGAGTCCAAGAAATCCTTCTTTCGACTCCTCGGCTCACCAACCCCGCATCAGGAACAACGTGGGGGTGGGGGCCAGTTGCAGGAGGTTAGATTTGTCTCTAAATCTACAGAGTCCAGGGCTGGGGCAGGATCCCTGGGATCTGCATCTTTAACCAGGTCTGGGGTGACTGATGGGTGGTGGGCTGTGAATCACCTGACCCTGGTACCTGACAGGCTGCTGACATTGTCACGTGTGCAGACTGAGCGGTGGTGGTGGGAAGGCAGGGTACACAGTGAGGAAAGAGAGCTCCCTCAGGCTGCTGCCCCTGTCTAGGCAAGAAGGAGTGAGAAGGTGGGCTGGGGACAAGAGAGAACGGAAAAGAATGACTAATGGAAAACCCCACCAACCTAGAATTGAGAGGATTTACCTCGTAACTAGAAGTGAGGGTTGAGGAGGGGAAGAAGCAAGGATGACCACAAGGTTGTGAGCTTGACCAGGGCAGTGACAAGTTTAATAGGTGCAAGGACCTCAGTTTTGGTCTCCCCACTCTGATTCATATAAACCAGTTTACACGGGTCTGATCACTACTGGGTGAAAGATGTTGCAAACCTTTCAGACAACAGCTCACCCTTGTTACCCACAGACCAGGTCCCGGACACTACGCTCTGAGCTTCAGTCTCATTTGATTGTCACTGCCGGCTAGCTCTAACCCCAGTCTACGTGCTGCACTCATCGTGCATTCATCGTGTCATTTCATCCTCAGACTATCCTAAGTGAGTGCTACTATGAGCCCCATTTCACAGATGAGGAAACTGAGACAGAGAAACTCCCCCAAGGTCTTTTAGAAAAAGAGCCGACGTTCCAAGTCAGACCGTGTCTCTGAGAACCCAGGCTCTGAGCTGCTCTGCTCCCTGTCACCCAGCTGTCAGGGCTGCACACGAAGGTGAGCAAGGTCACCGTGAGCCACAGTCTGTGCAGCATTTTCCAGGCAAGTGAAGGACACGAGTTGTAGTTGAGAACGCTGCCTAACATCCA
>NW_025792689.1:0-3800 GCF_021613505.1 Equus quagga | reverse complement strand
TTCCCCAGGACGGTCCCCAGGTACAGGGCCAGGAACACAGCAAAGAGTAGGGCCTGGGTCTCCAGGCCACCCTCAAACCCCTCCAGCACAAAATCCTGCAAAGGCACCGCTGAGACGTTTCCATCTCTGTGGGGTGGCATCCTGAGCCAGATGACACAGGGCAGAGAGGGGGCCGGAGACAGGGGGAGCAGGGTCACAGGGTCACACCTCCCATGGAGCAGAGGGACTCTGGTTTCTTGCTGTCCCCTGACCAAGAGGCCACCAGCTGTCCAGTTCTTCTTCCAGATGAGCCCAGACTGACCTGAAAGGGCAACACTTCCTCTGATTCGCTAATTCATAGATGTGCCTGGAGCACGCACCCTCTCCCTCTGTAGGACTCTCAGCTGTTGCCAGGAGGATGCAGAGCTGAGAGTCTGTAGTGTAAGAACGGCCTTGCAGCCCCCTGTCGGTCCTTCATTAGGAAATTCTCTCCCTCCCCACCAGGATGCTCCTGAGATGTGCCATTTCCACACCTTGATCAAGTATCTAATCCTGCACTTTCTGTGACTTACTTTTCTAATTCTTTGATTTGAGGACCTCCCTCCCACCAGGCCTTGACTGGTGATGGTTCCATCTCCAGAACAGGCTGGAGGAGGGCAGGGCTCAGCCCTCGCCATGCTAATGTGGGTGCTGTCTGTGTGTCCCCTGCAGACCCTGAGCTCCATCTCAGCATCGCTGTCTAGAGTCTAGAGCACAGTGGCAGCCCATTAGCGGATCTTCTGTGACCTTGAGGACCTCAGGTGGCTCCTGCCAATGTCAGTTGTTAGATAAATCACGGGGAAGGGACAGCCCAGCTCCGGGGTCTGTGAAGCAGCAGGACAGGCATGTGACACATTGAGGATATGGGCATGTCCCCTTCCTCGTTGTTACTGCTGCCCCACACCCCATGCTCCACAAATCCCCTCAGGGGCCAGTGCTGTAGGCCGCAGAGTCCTTTTCCATTTGCAGCCAGGGAGAGCTGGGCTTCTGTCTTGTCCCATCTGGGATTCCCTCAACTCTTTCTGCTCCCTGTCTTTGTCTGAGCACAGGCCCTTCAGAGGGCTGGGAGCAGGGCTGTGCACTGGGTAATAAGTTGGTAACCAAGAGTGATTCATGAAGCTGCTGTGCTGACAACACCGTGGGTGGGGGGGCGGCAGAAGGGGTCTGCTCTGCATCCTACTGGTGGTTCTCAGGGGACCCCCTCTGTCCCTCCCCAGGGCTGACTCACACATAGTGGGGGCATTGGTGGCTAGAGTGGCCCACCTGTCCATCACCATACACTAAGTAGCAGATTTTCCTACTGTGAACTCAAAGGCTTTGAGTTTAATGGTTTTGCGGTCAATTTTTCTGGACAGTTTCTCTTGACAAATCCTCAGCCTGATAACAGTGACTACACAGCTTGTGTCTGTGGGAAGCTGAAAGAAATAGGAATTTCCACCCCCAGTGACAAGTTCCCTGTTTCATTTCTCAAAAATGAACAGGCAGGGATCTCCAGCTTGCTGAGATGAGCCAGGGCTGTCCACGGGCATCAGTGAAATGAACCAGCCTTTAATCGGAGCCTGAGGAATGTGCTGAAGGTGACGAAGGAGAGCTGGGTGACCCTGTGACCCTTGAAATGGCAACACACCTGTCCTGACCTTCAGTCCTAATCCTCTGTATTGAAAGGGTGTTCCGGGGACCAGGACTATCATCAACACCTGGGAGCTGGTTAGAAATGCAGGTGCTCCAGCCCAGCCACCTGCTCCGTCAGAACCTGTTTACAGATTAAGTTCAGTGACCTTGAAGCTGAGGATCAGGGTGGCTGGGTGGGAGAGTGGACATCACTTCAGCTGCTGAGAGCAAGCCCTGAGTGCTTACTGTATACCACAAGCCTGCTGCCTCCCTTATGCACATGGTCTCTTCAACTCCTGGTAGCCCTGCCAGGTGGCTGCCTTGGACTTAGCTATTCCAGGGGAGAGTCGAGATTCCCTCAAGGCCACACAGCCAGGACCTGCTCTCCCAGGGTCACCCAGGCTCCTGGCCCATGATGATAAGAGGTGGCTCTGAGGACCTACCCCTTCTCTGTTCTGCTGTGGGTTTCTGTGCAGCAAAGTGAGTGTAGGGAGGGAGCAGAGGAAGGTACCTGGGGCCCCTGTGAGAGTCTGCCGGCTGCTCCAGGACCTGGCTGCAGGAAGCTCCTGGGTCTTGGTGGCAGCAGAGGAGGGGATAAGCTTGCTCATCTGCCCTTCTAGGTCATGTCCTATCAGTGAGGTGGCACGTCAAGGTGCCTGCACCATGGGATCACTCTGCTGGGGACGACCTCTCCACCTGGCACAGCTGGGACTGGAGGCCTCAAATGGCCAATTAGGTGAGACCTGGGCTTCTGCAGTGCTCTGGGACTCCCTTCTCCCTGGGTCCCAGGAAGCTGCAGTCCTGTGGCCAATCTTCCTCTGATCCTCCACTCCAAGACGGGGAGGCAGGAAGCCTGAAGGCCCTCGGGGAGCAGCGGGGGAGACCGCAGGAGAGAAGTGCAGACAACTAGAGAGACCCAGTGCCGCTCCTCTAACGGTGTCCCCAGGGCAGCAGCTGTGACCTCGTGGCCCACAGCCCTTCCTCCTCCTCCTGCTCCGTCCTGCCCCGTCCTCGCATGTTGCTAGAGGAGGAGGGACGTGGTGGGCAGTCAGTGCCTGGGCAGCAGAGCAGCTCTTTCTAAGCATCTGTTACGGTTATGACTCAGTCGTGCTGAAATCCTCTCAGTTTGGCCATTTGGATCCTCTTCATTTTGGCCCTACACTCAGTGCAGATCAAGTAAATACATCTATTAAAACAAAATACTGTAACACTGTATGTAACCCAGATCCAATGTATAACGGTGATATATGTTTAAGATGAAAACAGAAAGTATGAATGCACAGAGCTGGAGGAACTTGCATCATGAATATTCTAAGATAAAGAAGGCTGATATGGCTCAATAATTATTAGACACAGTAGATTTCAGGAGAGAGAGGATATTTGTAAAGTGACATTTCATAATGAAAATGTTCAGTCCCACTGGACGATGTGAAAAATTTCAATTTGTATGCAACTCATTAAGATTTAAAATATATAAAGTAAAAACTGACAGAATTCAAAAGAAATGCGTACACCCAAATCCTGGTTGCTATTTTACCAGGTCTCTCAGTAACTGAGAAAACAAGCAGAGAGAATTACAGGCATACACTACAATTGATTCAAAACATGAACCAAATGGACCTACTTAACATAAAGAGGACAGTTCACTCAGCACCTGCAGAATATAGACTCCCTTGAGGCCTGCGGAACCTCACTGTAGCAGGGTGGTTAGTGTGTCCCCTCAAAATGTCTGCCTGGAAACTCAGAATGTGGCCTTATTTGGAAATAGGGTCTTTCCTATTGAATTCTTTAGGATGAGGTCCTCCTGGTTTAGATGGGCCCTAAATCCAATGACCAGTGTCCTTATAAGAAGAGGAAAAGACACAGAAACACAAGGAGGAAGGGCATGGAAGGACTGGGGCAGAGATGGGAGTGAGGCAGCTACAGAGAGAGCAATGCCAAGGATGCCGGCAGCCACCAGAAGCTACGAAGAGAAAAGGAAGAATGTTTTCTAGAGCTTCCAAGGCAGCAGGCCCTGTTAACAGCTTGATTTTGGACATCTATCCTCCAGATCCATGAGAGAATAAATTCCTGTGGTTATAAGTTACCAACTCTGTGTTAATTTGTCATGGTCGCCCTAGTAACTAACACAGGAGGCTGGTGAAGCAGTTGGCTTTCAGCTGGCAAGGCCA
>NW_025792688.1:0-5607 GCF_021613505.1 Equus quagga | reverse complement strand
GCTGGAGCCGATGGTGATTTTGAGTGTGAGTTACAGAAATGGAGGGGCCTGTGCTGATGCCCTCAGTAGGTGGCTTGGGACTGTGAGCCTCTTATATTAAATATTAGAGGCCTGGGTGACTACACAGCTGAAGGACTGGAGGATGCACAGGCCCCTGACATCTGGTTTCTCAGCCCTTCATGAGGTGTCACCTCTGCTGTCCAATTTCCCTCCCGTCTTCTGCTGTCACCTCCATAGTGCATCCAGAGGGCGTTGGGTGTCTACCTGTGACTTTCCTGTTCCGGTGGTCTTATTCCTCCTTGAGCAGGGTTCTGGCATGCAGACAGGGAGAATGCAAGCTTCCCTGCCCTTCCTGGTTGGCGTCAAACCCCAACTCACCAGGCTCGCACATTAGGAACCAGCTGCCAAACAGCCGGGTAGGGTCAGCCGCCCACCACGAGGATCATCCCCAACAGTCCCCGTCAGACTTACTTGTCTCACACACTCGACCCAGTGTTTTAAAATAAACCCCAGGAGGGAGCATTTCCTTCGAAGGGGGCGAGGACAAAAGCTAGCTCCTCAAGCACAGCCCAAGATGGCCACGCCCAGCTGCAGAGTGGTGCAGTGTTGCCATGGAAACAGTTCCCGGATTGGAGCCCTGGGCATTTCCTTTGGCTTGACCATATCCCCAACTTCTTTTTATTCTGGATGGTAAAAGCCAAGAAATTTGGCGGGAAACCTTGACCACTGGATGTGGAACATAATTCTGGGAAGGAAAGAGTCACCATAAGATGTTTTCCTGGTCACTCGGGGTGTTAGCTTTTTCAGTGACAATTTCTCTCGTGCTGTGTCCTTTCAGCCTGGGGGGAATAGTCTGTGATGAGCAGTTGCATTGGGCGTCATCTCTGTTTCCAAAGTCCTCTATCTTTCTGTGTCCTTCATATCAGTCACATGGCATACTGACCACGCACCAGGCACCTTACATACAGTGTCGTATTTAATCTTCCCGTAACCCTATGACATAGACGTTATATGAATCTCCACATAGGGAAACTGAGACTTCAGGTTTGCCTGAGTCCAAAACTCGTGCTCTTACCTGTCAACTTGACCTATCCTTCCCGGCTCAGCTGGAAAGCCTTTCCTTCTAGAAAGCCAATCCTGACCATCCCCACCTGAGGGGTGCCCCGCCCCCAACCCTGCTCCCTGGATTCCTGGTTCCGTGCTCCTCTGAGGCAGGCCCAATAATGCTCCTCCCCGCAGGTGTCCTCATCCTAACCTGGAGCCTGTGAATACATCACCTTATTGGCTAAAGGACTTTGCAGATGTGATTAAAGTAAGGATCTTGAGATGTGGAGATGATCCTGGACCAGCTGGTGCACCTAGTGTAATCACAAGAGGGAGGCAGGAGGGCCAGAAGGAGAGAAAGGAGACGTGACTACAGAAGCAGAGGTGGGTGCGAAGCCCTTGGAAGATGGAGGAAGGGGCCGTAAGCCCAAGATAGCGCGGGGCCTCGAGAAACTAGAAAAGACAGAGAAGCGGATTCTCCTGCAGAGAGTCCAGGAGGAGCGCAGCCCTGCCCACGCCCTGACTTTAGCCCAGTGAGACCCGTTTTGTATTTCTGACCTCCAGGACCGCCAGATAACGAATTTGTATTGTTTTAAACTACCCAGTTTGTGGCAATTTATTAAAAGGAACAGTAAGAAACTAATACAGTCTGTGCTGTGATTTCTTTTTCCTACACCTATTTCCAGCTCCCCAGCTGGGAGGTAGGTTTCTGAAGCCGGGAACCACTGAATTCAGTAGCCGTATTTTGAGCACTCGCTGTGTTTTTGAGTGTAGTGCGTCTGTGGAAAGCAACACAGACACGAGTAAAACACGTGTCTGCCCTCAGGAAGACCACAACTAAAATCTTTGCATTTTTAGAGGTTCCAGCTCCAAACCTTGCAAGAAAGAGATGAGTAATAACCAGCTAGTGCCTGAGGGTCCCCATCATGCGAAGAAATCAAATGGGACAACGCAAAAGAAAACACAAATTTAGTAAGATGTTATCAATGAAGCTAGAAACAGGGGTCCTCTGACTTTTAAATGAGTAGCAGTGAAAATAAAAGTTTCTTTAAATGTAATTTAACTCCAGATGACAAAGAACAAGGAGAAAGGGAGACAGCGGAGCCCGGGGGATAAGGAGGCCAGGGGGAGCTGGCAAGAGGATGGAGGGAGGAAGCAGGTGAGGACTGCAGAGGTCGGGGGCTGGGAGGGGCTGGAATGAGGAAGCACTCCATAAAGGACTCTCATCACGCCTGCCTCTGTAACTTACAGCCACGTGTCCCTGCCTTTGAATTGCTGGGTAAACAAACCAGCCAGCTTCCCCAAGGTTACACTGCCCTTTATCCTCATACCATAGCCCTCACCTTTGAACAGAATAGTGGAACCATGACATCACTGCTCCCTCCACCAGGGTGTGGGGCAGCCCCAGGACATTGCTGATGGGCATCCTGCCAGGGGAGGGGAGCGCCCTGTACCCAGACAGGTCAACTACACCCTTTAAGGTGCAGTTCTCGAAGATCACCTGTATGAGAATTACCTGAGCCCACATCACGGTGTCTGAGCCCCTCGCCCCCCGCATTCTGATGTTACCTAAGATTTGAGAACAGGGTGACTTTTCTGTTTATCAAACAAAACTTTTTCAAAATATCAACAATCTTAGCAATTTTATGAATTTACTCAGCATGAAGTTTGGGGAACGAAGTACTCCTGGTTGGACCAACTGATTCTGGTGATTGATTTTCCTTTAAATTTTATACGTACAGAACAATCTGGGTAAAAGATATTTTATAATTGCCCTCTATTAACCATTATTAGGGGTAACAACAGTAGGCTTTTTATGGCATCTCCAGCATATGTCAGTTTTGCTAAATGGAAATTTATTATTCTACCTGTTGAACAGGTCACATGAAGTCAGTCTACTACCTGATAGCATGATATGTGGCTCTTAGAAGCCTGATGTTTGAAAAAGAGGGGATGGTGCACTTGGCCTAGAAAAATTTTGTGCATCAGAGTTAATCATAATGATAAAGCCACTCCTGGGACAAGGTGTTATCCTCCAGTCCAAGTGCTTGATAACCTAAATGTCAGCAATTTGATTGTTTTATAACATAATGGAGCAATAAAAAGCCTACTGCTGTTACCCCATCATTTTTCTGGCAGATAATTTTCACGCTGTACATTACCGGCACTGCCTAAGCTGTGAAGAAATGCTGTGAGTGATTAACTGCAGGGTAAACGTGGACCACTGGATGGTGTCCCTGCATGGGGCGCTAGGAGGCTGGTGCAATTTCTCAGGCTCATTTTCCTGCAGAGGAAACCTGAGTGATCAGCTAGTGTTAGCAGCTCCCGAAGAGCTGGGCTCCCGGAGCACCAGCCCCTGGCTTGTGGTCGAAGGTGTGAGCTGCTTGTGATAAACGAATGGAAAATGGCGAATGGTAGACTTCTCAAAAATGACGTTGAACAGGAAGGTCAGCACGTAGGCCTCCACTGCTCCTGGACCACGGACCCATGTTGCATGGTTCAAATTCAGAATTAGACCGCATTTTAAAAACTAGCATTTTGAATATGCTCCTTGGAAGACCAAGGATATAGAACAGATAAGCCGGAGAGCGCATGCACGTGACAGCAAAGGGTTTGCAGCGGGAGCCAGCGGGAAGGAGGCCAGGCTTTGGAGGCAAACCTAATAGCAGACTATAATTAAATGGCTAGACCCGAAAAGAGTCAACAGAGACGATTCTGTCCATCTATTACCTGTCATTAAGGTGTACAATGGTTCCTTGAAATACGCATGTAGCGGGTGTCAGAGCTCCTAGCACCGTGGGATCTTGGGAACCTGTGTGGATTTCCCTTTTTTTTGTTTTTTAGGTCAGATTTTGCTGGCGACACCTTTGGGGCCTACTGGTGTCAGGCTTTGGACTTGATTTTAGCAGCAAAGGGGATGGCTGGGGGCTCTTTGTAATCACAGTGCTCTTTGGTTCCCAAGGAGATGCCAAGTGCTTCTGACCAGGGAAGAACAAACAGAAGGCAGTGGTTGAGCAGCAGGCTTGGGACCACTGAGACCCGGGACGGAGTCCCAGTGCTATCACCTATTACTTGTGGTGATAGACAACTTACTCAACTTTCCCCAGCCTCAGCTCCTCATCTATAGAGGGATGTGATAATATATTATTGTTGTCAGTGCTGTCGAATTCATTCTGACCCCTAGTGACCCTGGACAGCAGAGCAGGACCCTGCCCGGTCTTTCTGCGCCATCCTCTCACCCTCAGCACTGTATCAGGCCATGCTCCACCCTTATTCACAGGGGGTTCACGGCCATATTCTGAACACGGGTGGCCAGGTCCTTCTTCCTCGTCTGTCTCAATCTGGAAGCTCCGCTGAAACCTGTCCACCATGGCTGACCCTGCTGGTACTTGAAATACTGGTGGTATAGCTTTCAGCATCACAGCAACACCCAGCTGCCACAGTATGACAACAAACAGACGGGTGGTGTGGGTCCCTGACCAGGAAACAAACCTGAGTCACAGCAGTGAGAGTGCCGAATCTTACCCACTACACCGCCAGGGCTGGTCTTACAAGCAATGGGAGGATCAAGGAGATACCGCAGCTTAGGTACTTGGCACAATGCACAGAGCCGATTGAAGCCATTGCTGTCTTTGTTGTCTGGTCTACCAAAGCAGGCTGGTGCCCTCCTGTGGGTGACCACGACGGCAGAACATGAATTCACCGCTCTGCTGCCTGCACTCTGGGTTCATAATGGCTGGTTAGATAAGAACATCAACCTCTGAAGCTCAGACTCTTCTGAGAATTGGGTGAAAGCCGTGCACGCTATACCCTGGAAAATGCACCCACACTCTGCACGTTAAGTGTCCGTGGGGCCCTCAAGCCCATAGATCCGTGGGACCAGGTGTAGAAGCCCTGGCTCAAAGGAAATTAATGATGACAGGCTATGGAGGACTTAGAATGCACTGAACTTGGAGTCTGGCAGGATGTGAAATGGTGCTGGCAGTTCCTCCTCAGCAGCCCCTTTCTCTTTTGAAGCCAAGTGTCCAGTGGGCTGACCCCAGTCTTCTTCCTTGAATCGCAAATTCAGTCATGGTCAGAATCTGGGTCCTCAGTGGAGGGAGCCCCCCTCAGCTTTCCAGGGAAAGGTCTGGATGCTCACATTGGAATCCCCATTCCAAGGAGAACTGCCTTTATGCCTCTGAACTCACGTGAGAAGTAGTTCTGCAGTCAAGTGCAAGCAAGCTACCCCAATAGACCCCTGTGGGGAGGGATGGGGCAAATCCTGAGCGGATTACACTCTCCTTTTCTGGTGGTCATTAAGTACATCCAAATAAGTCACTTGAGTGACTAAATAAAACAGGAGCGGGTAAAGGGCAGAGATGTCGGTTCGGTCCCTCTCTACCGCGTGTTTGCTTGCTTATTGTTCCCTGCGTTCTTTGCTCACTGCACAGTGCCTGGCACAAATGCAGTAAATATTTGCGGAATAGATGATGACCCTGATTCTCAAACTGGCAGAACCTCCACCATCAACTGGCAGAAGTGCTTCCATGGGTGTGTTTGAAGGACCTAAGATCCATGAAA
>NW_025792687.1:0-2071 GCF_021613505.1 Equus quagga | reverse complement strand
TCTTTGAATGTATACTGTTTCATGGTTTTGGCTTTGGGAAAATGTAAATGTTTGATATACAAATGTTTAAAAATTCAATTAAATTTTTTAGGAAGAGAACAAGCAAAGCAATCTTCCAAAATCAGGAACAAAATGAAACCAAGGAACATAACTTTATGTCAAGTTGGTGATTCTTAAAACAGTAATTTGACTGTACATCTTCTTGTGGGATATATGCTAAGGAGGAGAATGGAAGGAAGCACGGAAGGATGGAAGGACAGAGAGAGAGAGGCACAGCATTCAGCAACAGTATTGTTATTAATAATACCGATATTGCTAAAACCAGTGACAATATATAAAACATATTTTTAAAATACTATACATGTGTGTGTCTGTATAGTATCGTTAGAAACTAAGATTTTCAGAGGAAGAGAAAAAGAGAGACAAATGTAAAATTAAGGAAGTAAAATTTGAATTAAAGTATCATTATTAGGCATCCATGATGTATTTTTTCTTCCAAAAATTTATGTACGCTTTAGCTCTATCCAAAGCCCAAAAGCAATGACAAGCCAGGAGAATTAGAAATGCTAGCATCCAGACTACAGTCTTTAAATACCATTTCCCATTAAAGGGACCCAGCGTTACTTGGAGAAATGGCTGGTTTCAGGTCTGGGATAGGAAATATACCTGATCAGATGGACGTGGACATCTCATTGTGCTAGAAAGTAAAGACACTGTCGAAAACGAATCGGATGATGTCTAAAGGACACAGATACTGGATTGGTAAAGTTCCCAATGGCCAAAGATGTGACGATTTGAACATCAAAAAGAATCGTGGTGAAAATGGATTGAAACACATCAAATATATTTAAAATGAGACTTTGAAAGAGAAACAATGAGTAGTCACCCCTGGAGGTTGCTAGGGCATCACTTCATTATTCTCAAAACTGGTAAAAAGAAGAAAAACCAAGCTTTTATGCCCGGGTAACAAAATAGTTAATAAGGGGAAGTTTTCCTTTCTAAAGGAATTCTCACTGTTGAAAGCAGAAGGAAAGATGGAAATAGGAAATCACGAGTTGGCAACCCTAGTAAAATAATGGGTATAGGCATTGATCATCAATGGCTGCTACAATCATCAGACGCACAGTCGATGGGAAACTTATAATAAGTGGATGAGACTGACAATGTCTGAGCCCATTGATCAATCTTAACATGATAAGAACAGGACAATAGGTACCAGGGGCCTGCTGACGGGAGCCCTTAGGAAGCCCACAGCTCCACCTCTGAATTATTCTTGCCAAAAATATGAAACTGAGTCTCCTTGAGCTCCCAACCTGTGTGTTTACAGGAAATACCCAAAGAAACATTTTAAATGACACCAAAAGAATGCCAAATCCAAAATGTGGAAATGTGACAAAACAAATCACCCCCTTTCTTCAACAAATAAACAAGGACAAAAAGCATGTGGGAGACGATGCTTATAGGTTTAAAAAAACATAAAAGGCACATCAACCAAATATACTGTGTGGCTCTTAATTTGAACAAATCATCTGTAAAAAGACATATTTGAGACAATTAGGGAAATTTGAGCAGACTGCATAGTAGATGGCATTAAGAAATCATTGAGGGGTGTTTTTAGATGTGATAATGATACTATGGTGATATTCAAGTAAAAGAGGACTTATCTGTTAGAGCTATAAACTGAAGTATTTACAGATGAAATGGTTTGATGACTGAGATTTGCTGTAGAATACTCCAGCAGGGTAGGAGAAGCAGGGCAGGGATGTCATGGAAGGTGTAGATGAAAGTCATAGGAGAAATGTTACTCTCTACTTTTGTCCCTCCACATCCCCAACCCCTGCAGGTTAAAATACCTCAGCACCCCTCTGTTCCTCGACAGATGTCCACGGAGCCTGTCCAAGCTCCTCGGCATGGGGCACAGCCTGCCCCTTCTCACGGCTCTCTCTCCAGCCCCTTCCATACTCCTTTGTACCCTGGCCAGCCTGAATTACTGTTTTTTGTTTTGTTTAGTTGTTGCTGAGGAAGATTTGCCCTGAGCTAACATCTGTGCCAATCTTCCTCTATTTTGTAT
>NW_025792686.1:0-1207 GCF_021613505.1 Equus quagga | reverse complement strand
TATTCAGTGAGTATCCCTTATTTAGTTTAACTTCATATAAACTTTTAACTTATTTATATTTACTTAACTTTATTTTTATCGAGTATGCTTAGATTAAGCCTCAAATAACTAATGATCACCTTAAGATATTTTTCTTGGTGACACATTTTGTAACATAGAGATAGCATGAGCTTATTTGTCTAGTAAACACAAGTAGGTAAAGTAATGTTTTCATCACATCTGACATTAACAATTCTGAAGATATGCTTGCTTTTATTAAACTAACAAACTTAAACTAGCTTTTATTGATCAAAGATTATTCTCATCATATGAACTTGAGAAACATTGGGTTTGATTATATATTCCTGAGAGTTTTAGGAATACTTAATTTATATAAGTACTTATTTTTCTTTAACCTAATTAAGTAGAAAGGTTTTAAAATATCACATATGCATAATATGCATAAATATGTAGATATACACAAACATATAGATAGACACAAATAGCGATCTTATAGCTTTTATTTTAGAATTTTAGCCATGTCTAGGTTATAATAATACGAAACTCAAAAGAATAGCTGGGTGCAAATTTTGTTTCTGGCAGGTAGATTAATTAAGTTCACTACCTCAGATGGCGCAAGTTTTTAAGATTTTTTATTTGTGCTCTATAAGGATTCTTTTAAAAAAGCTATTTTTGGATTCATTCAGTCTTTTAGAAGCTTCTGCATACACATCAAAGAATGCATTCTGTTGTCTCCAAGAACTTTGAGATCCTCTTTTCAGGGATGCCCTTTAAGTTAGACTACCTTATCTAAATAAAAACTTCCCTAAGTGGCTGCTACAATTCCAAATTATGCAAAAGTTCACTCATTTTTTTTAGAGAGGCAAATGATCCTGGTCCACAGTGGGTATACATATAAGAGGCAGGAGTCAGGGGAGGAGGAAAAAGAGATTTTGACTGGTGGAACACATATCAGCCTTTAGATTTCCTGAAAATAATCTATGGAGAGCCCAATAATTCTACTCCTGCCTAATACCTGTGGAATCATGAGTTTCTCCCCTTACAGATAGAAGGGTGACCTAACAAGACACTTTATCAAACAAAATACCGGGATGCACAAAAAAAGTCAGGGAGTTCAAAATGCAAGGATAGCAGAGCTTGGATCCCAGAGAAACTTACTCTCAAACTCTGAAGTCACTGAGAAAGCAGTGAACTCAAAGGGCTCTGA
>NW_025792685.1:0-6024 GCF_021613505.1 Equus quagga | reverse complement strand
CAAGGTATGGGTAAAAGAAAGCAGACAAAATAGAGAAGAGGAGAGAGTGGAGCCATCAAGGCAGAAAGAGGACGATCTTCAGTGGAATGGAAGGCTTGTGCTCCTGTCACAAAGTGCTGATGGGCAAAGAAGTCTCAGGAAAGGAGATGCCCCTTCCCACAGCTTCAATGAGACCTACTGCATTCACATGTGCTCTTTGGATAGACTGCATTTGGGCGTGGGTTTATGGGAACTGCTATATGCAACTTTATCTCAAATAAATTACCACTAGAAAACTGAGCATTACCTTCACTATGACTGCAAAAATCATGGTACCAGGGATCAGACAGTGACCCAGCATGATCTCAGCTAGTCTTCAAAAACCTCCCAAATGTCATATCCTGGGAACATAATGGACTCACTCTTTGATCGGATTTTCACTTTGGAGGGTATATTAGTTAGGATTCTCCAAGGAAACAGAACCAATAGCAGATATAGCTCTATCTATTGCTGTATCGTCTGTCTGTCTGTCTATCTATCTATCCATCCATCCATCCATCCATCCATCCATCCATCTTATCTATCTCTATCTATCTAAAATGGGAACAGAACAAGAACAGAAACAGAGCCAATAGGATATATATATTTCCTATTGTATATATAATAACAATTTGGTTCATGTGATTATGGAGGCTGAGAAATCCCATAATCTGCCATCTGCATGCTGGGAACCCAGGAAAGCCAGTGGTGTAATTCAGTTCGGGTCCCAAGGCCTGAGAACCAGAGAAACCAAAGGTATAAATCCCAGACCAAGGGCAGGAGAAGATATGTTCCAGTTCAACAGTGAAGCAGAAAAAAAAGGGATGAACGCTTCCTTCCATTGCTTTTACTTTTTTTCCCGTTCAGGTCCTCATGGATTGGATGATGCCCACCCACACTGGAGAGGGTAATCTACTGAGTCCCCTGATTTAAATGCTAATCTCACCTAGAAACACCCTCCCAGACACACCCAAAAATAATGTTAATTTGGGCACTCCATGGCCAGTCAAATTGACACATAAAATTAACCATCAGAAGTCCACCCCTTGTCTACTTGGCACCCGTATGCATCTCCTTAAGTCATACTTATTCTCAAAATAAAAACAATGAAAATGTCATACTTCCACATAATATGATACAACTATACTGCATGCATCCAAAAACACACTAACCCCTTCCCCATAAGAGGAGATAATGTCCTTGAGTGATGTTTACTCTTCTTCTTCATATCCCATAACTTAAATAGTAAGATGTAAAATTAACAATACTTAAAACTATGATGTAAAATCAATATATCTTATTTTACGTGATAAGGTAATGAGAGGAAAGAAAACAAAAATCTATACACACACACAAAGATATTCATAGCAAAATAAGGAGGAAATACTCATGACAATTACGGTCTATGTTTCTGTAACAGGTCATGTGGTCATAGCTGATATTTATAACTACCTTCTTCCATTACCCATTCCATATTCTCTCTGCATTCAACAAGCACTTTGGCTGATCATGGTTCTTTGCTTGATAGGGTGACCCAAACCTTTATACCTTAACAGTCTAGGCCATTATTAGTCCTACCTAGATTGAGTTGTTATAGGTTTCCATTGACCTTAATCACAGGGCATGGTAATAATAAGAGATGCCCTAAGGGATCCCCTGATTTCTGACATTCTCTTCCTTATCTTCATTGTGGAGTAGTAGTCCAAATTCCCCTTGGTAGTCAGGATCAACCATCCCAGCCAACACTGTTACTCCCTTCTTTGCCTGTTGATTCAGAGGCATAAGGAACCCAAAGAAGCCAAGTGGCAGTCTTAACTTGCAGTTCAATGGAATCTATGTTGTGTCTCCTGGTGGAGACATTTCTCCCTCTGGAACTAAGACTTCTAGGCCAGCAGAGCATAAATTTGTGGTAACAGGAAGCAAAAATTTTGCTAATGGATCACTAGGGGTAACAATGAGTGTTGCCATTCCCATTTCCACACCTTGATTCCTGGACTTGTGAATCTGGACTGTAGTAGAAAGAATACCATATATTGGACACTGATTCAGAGCACACACGGTCTTCTGAAGAACGTTGTCCCAGTCTTGCAGGGTTTGTTGTTATCTGGCTGGCACTGTAACTGAGGTTTCAAAATGTCATTCCAGTGGCATAGTAGTTAAATTTGTGCACTCCACTTTGGCAGCCTGGGGTTTGCAGCCACACTGTGGAGGTATCCCACATAAAATAGAGGAAGATCGGCATGGATGTTAGCTCAGGGCCAATCTTCACAAAAACAAAAACAAACAAACAAACAAAACGGGCATTCCACATTTCTATCAAGTCAGCTGCTTCAGGATGGTGGAGAACATGGTAAGATCACTGAATACAATGAGCATGGACACATTGCCAAAGTTCATTTGTTGTAAAGCGAGTTACTTGATCAGAAGTAATGCTGTGAGGAATACAAAGATGGTGCGTAAGGCTTTCTGTGTCCACAGATGGTAGTTTTGGCAGAAGCATTGCACTCAGAGAAGGCAAATCTCTATCAAGTATCTATTCTACTAAGAACAAAATGCTGCCCTTTCCATGAAGGAAGAAGTCAAAAGAAATAAACCTGCCACCAAATTTCTGGCTGACCACCCCAGGAAATGTACCATATTGGGGGTTAAGTGTTCGTCTCTGCTATTGGCCAGTTAGGCACTCCGTGGTGGCAATAGCCAGATCAGCCTTGGTGCGTGGAAGTCCACGTTGCTTAGCCCACGTATAACCTCCATCCCCGCCACCATGGCCACTTTGTTCATGAGTCTATTGAGTGATGACAGGGGTGGCTGGGGAAAGACGGGTCATCCTATCCACTTGATGACTAAAATCCTCGTCTACTGAAGTCACACTTTGGTGAAGATTCACATGGGATGCAAATATCGTCACGTTTTTACTCATCCGGAGAGATCTATTTACATACTTTTTCCCAAAATTTCTTTCTCACAAATTTTCCAATCCTGTTCCTTCCACATCCCTTATCACTCAGCCAATGGTTATTGGCTATAGGCCATGAATTGATATATAATCACGCCTGGCCATTTCTTCTTCCAAGCTTGGTGAACAAACAACTACACTGCTCAATATCTGCTGGCGTTAAAAAAAAACTCAACTCCAGGTGGACTGTAGATGAGAATATAAGAGAAAAAACAATAACATTTTTAGAAAATAAATAAAATATTTTCATGTCCTCCATGTTGGGAAACAGGACACAGAACAGTAAATGTAAACAAAGAATTGAAGAATTTACATGAAAACTAAGAACTTACAGACGTACACAGGGCTGAAATTCAGAATATGTAAAGCAGTCTTCATATCAGGAAAAAAAAAGACAGACAACCTATTAGAAAAATAAGAAGAGTCTTGAATAGGCAAGACAAAAACGGATATCCAAATAAGCAGTAGATGTGAAAAGGTCCTTAATCTCCCTAATTATCAAAGAAAAGCAAATTAAACCTGCAATTAAAACTATACACTCACCAAGATGACTAAAATTTCAAAGTCTGACATATCTAATTGGTGGTGAGTAAATGGAACATTGGGAATTCTCATACATTGAGGGTGAAAGTACAAATTGGGATAATCTCATTGAAAACTATTCATGGGTATATGAAGTGAAATGTTTTTGCCATACCCAATGATTTGAATGACTCTAAAAACATAATGTTGAGCAAAAGAAGTCAAACATAAAACTTTCTGTATAATTTGATTTATATAAAGATGAAAAAACAGGGACTGACCCCATGGCCGAGTGGTTAAGCTTGCGCTCTCTGCTGCAATGGCCCGGGGTTTCGCCAGTTCGGATCCTGGGTGCGGGCATGGCACCGCACATCAAGCCATGCTGAGGCAGCATCCCACATAGCACAACCAGAGGCACTTACAACTAGAATATACAACTATGTACTGGGGGGCTTTAGGGAGAAAAAGAAGAAGAAAAAATGCATAAGTGGAAATTATTTTAAAAAATGAAAGACAGTAGCAGTCTATGGTGTTCGAAGCCAGATAAAAGTTTCTGAATTAGTGATCTATTACTGCAAAACAAATTTCCCCAAAACTTAGTGGCTTGAAACAACATTTATCTTCTCACAGACTCTGATTGTCAACAATCCAGGTGTAGTTTGGCTGAGTCCTCTGCTTCAGGGTCTCTCCAGGCTGCAGCCAAAGTGCAGTTGGGATTGCAATCAGCTCGAGGCCTGACTGGGGAAGGATCCACTTCCCAACCTCACTCCTGTGGTTGTTGCCAGGATTAATCATCACAGGTTATTTGACTAAAGGCCTCAGTTCCTCACTGGCTATTGCCTGGAGACCATACTCAATTCCTTGCTATATGAAGAATTTTTTTTACCATGGCAACTTGTTCCATAAATATGATCAAACAAAGAAGGCCAGAAAGAGAGAAAGAGAGAGAAATAAGTCTGTTACAGCCTAGTCACGGAAGTAAAATATTGTCACTTTTGCCATTTTCTTAGAAGAAATTCACTCAATTCAGCCCACACTCAGAGGGAAAGGATTGCACAAGGATGTGAATGCCAGGAATGCAATGATACTAGAATCTTCGGGAGCCATGTCAGAAGCTGTCTACCAGAGGTTCCCTGTGGGAGGAGTGAGGGAGTTGAAATTGCAATGTACTATGACTGAGCTTCTTGGAGTATTTGTAAAAATTTATGCCTTGACTTACATGATAGTACAAGGATATATCTACTTTTTGAAAATCATCTAATGTAAATGTACAATTTGATTACTTTTCTTTATGTATATGATTTTCCAATCAATTTTTTTTAAAGTGAATATTTCTAGGCCTGGAGTCGAGTCTGGGAAAGCATGAGTGAATGTGATCGTTGATTTAGAAGCCTAGGATTCCAGGCGAGTGGTGATGTGGAGTTGAACTAGAAATGGTGAGATTTTTGTCTGACTCTAGATGTCTTTAAAATTTAGAGCTGAAAGGACTTGTTGTTGGATTGTACTTAAGGCTGGAGAGAAAAATAGGAATCAAGGATGAGTTCATGGAGTGATTGTTACTGATACAGGGGGACTATGGGGGCAGCAGGTTTTGGATCACAGGGGGAAATCAAGAGTTTTAGTTTGGGCATGCTAAACTTTAAATATTTATTGCACACAAATGGAGATGTCAACCAGGCAGTCGAATATAAAAGACTGAAGCTCAAGAGTGAAGATAGAGCTGAAAATATAAATTTGGATATTATTTATACACTCTACCCATGGGTCTGGGTGAGGAAAAACAAATCTCAGAACTGAAAGGCACAATATTTAGCAGATTAAAAAGTACAGAGGATGTAGAATCAGAAGCTTTAAAAAATTGCCAGCCAGATAAAGAAAAACAAGGAGTGCATGGCAGAGAGGCAGCCGGAAAAATAAAATGCTTCAGGAAGAAAAGGGCGATTATTTTTAGCAAATGTAGCTGAAACATAAAGTAATATGTGGATGGAGATTTGGCCATTAGACATGGTAACAAAGCAGAGATCTTGAGAACGACTGATTGTGGGCGATGCTTCAAATTGAGATCATGGAGGAGGTTTAGTTACCAGTAGGAAAATGTCAAGGCTGAGGTGAGATGATTGAGAAGACTTGAATATGAGAAAGTCAAGGAGCTGAGAGGTTGGGGTCTCAGAGGATTGTCTACTGGATGCTAAAGATCCCAAGATTGACAACTAGAGTAGTAGTAGTAGAGTGGGGAAGAATCAGACGCTAAAATCTTCAGTGAATGACGTTGGGAAGTCCAGGACCCCTGGAATAAGATGGAGTAATGTGTAGTATAGCCCGATGACAAGTGCTTCAAAGACACTTTACGTGTTTTGTTGTTCTTCTTTGTTATTTTGTGTTTCTTTTATGGGATGTAGGGACCCGGGGAGCTAAAGAAAAATGATAAACCATCTGGCAGTTACAATGAGGAGCATTCGCTTCCTGCTGTCAAATTAAGAAAGTGGAAGGAAAACAGAATCAGGACTCGAGGGAGCTGCTGGCACGCC
>NW_025792684.1:0-3645 GCF_021613505.1 Equus quagga | reverse complement strand
TACAGAAGAATCTGCACGATAGACTAAGTTTGAGAAAAAGGCAAGTTCAGTTCACAGAAATCTACCAATGTCACTTCCTGAGTCATGACAAAAGTGCCAAGGTGATGGGAGATTTCAACAATGAGGGATGCTGGGAGAGGGGTTATGGAAACTCTCTGTACCATGTAAATCTAAAGTTAATCCACACGAAAAATTTATTACAAATAATAAAGATGCAGAGCAGTGTGAATAGTATGATGTGTACATATGCATATGTGTTTAAATGTGTATGCGTAGGGCCAGCCTGGTGGTGCAGCGGTTAAGTGCACACGTTCCACTTTGGCGGCCCGGGGTTCACCGGTTCGGATGTTGGGTGTGCACATGGCACCGCTTGGCATGCCATGCTGTGGTAGGCATCCCACATATAAAGTAGAGGAAGAAGAGTAAAGTAAAGTAGAAGACGGATGTTAGCTCAGAGCCAGGCTTCCTCAGCAAAAAGAGGAGGACTGGCAGCAGATGTTAGCTCAGGGCTAATCTTCCTCAAAAAAAAAAATGTATATGCGTAGGTTATATTTGGGAAGATAACCAAGAGGGACGTACGCAGGTTCTGAATACTGTTTTATTCCTACTAAATTTTGCTAAGGACTGAATTGAATTTCCCCCAAATTCATGTGTCAAAGCCCTAACCCCCAGTGTGATGGTATTTGGAGGTATCTGGAGGGATCTTTGGGAGGTTATTGGGGTCAGACGAGGTCATGCTAATGGGGCTCTTATGATGACAGTGGTGCCCTTATAAGAAGAGACGCCAGGGAACTGACTTTCTCAGGCCTGTGAGGACACAGCCAGGAGGTGGCCGTCTACAAGGCACGAAGAGAGCCCTCACCAGGAACCTAAAGGCTGACACCTTGATCTTGGACTTCCGACCGCCAGAACTGTGAGAAATAAATTGCTGTTGTTTAAGCCCCCCTAGTGTGTGGCATATTGCAATGGCGGCCCGAGCAGACTGAGGCACATTTTATGCTTCCTGTTTTAGACACTAACATTAAAATGATCCAGGGAAGGTGGAGAGGAGGCAGGGTCCAGACCCTAAGGGGAATGAGGGCAGGATTTTGGATGAGGAAGCGTCCCTGGCATGGGGACAGCACATCCATTGGACATGGAAGAGGCCATGCAAACCCCCTGAGAGCAGGGTCAGGGGTAGTGTGAGACCAGGTTGTAAGCTGATGATCGAGTCGGGGGCTTCCCCCATCTGCGGAGCCCACACCTGGCCTGAGCCTTTCTCCCATCTGAGCTCTGAACCTCAGCTCTGCTCTGAAGGGAGGAGACAGACCCCGCTTCCATCACAGGCCCTGAAGAGGAGAGGTTGCACCCTACCTGTGCCTTCTTTCTGGAACACGCTGATGGTCAGGCTCTGGGGTGCATCTGGACAGACAGACATAATTGTTCCCTTTTCAAGGACAAGAAAGCGGGTGTTGGCCCTTTCCCCACAGAACTTGAGAAATAAGAGCGGATGGAGTCGGTTATGCTCTTTCCTTCCTCCCCAGAGCCAGCTTGCAGGACCCAGCACCCACTATCCTGGGTTCTGCCTCCCCGTTCCCCTCCCCAACACCCACTGCCCTCAGGGACCCGGCCACCCTGGCCTGACACTCACAGGACACGTTGAGCTGGATGGTTCTCTCTGCGCTCACATCAGCTCCGGGTAAGGTCACTCGACAGGTGAGGTTGCTGCCATGGTCCTGGGGCTGTGGGGTGAGGGTGAGCACCGAGGTACGGGGAATCTTGGGGCCCTGGGAGGTGAGGGCCACCCCGAACCAGGAGAAGGTGGGGGGCGTCCCCCTCTCACAGGCCCATGGTGCAGTACAGGTAATGTTCTTGGGGTTGCCTGCTTCTAGGGTCTCCTGGATGTGGATGTCAGGTGTCTCTGTCAGAGCTGAGCAGGAGAGAGACAGAGACCAGGCCTGGAGGTGGGGCCCCCAAGGGTGACCCTAAGAACAACCTCTGCCTCAGGGCAACTGTCTCCTCCCCACCCAGCCTCAGCATCCTGTCCCCCTGGGTCCCTTCCAGGATGAGGAGCAGGGGTTCTCTCTCAGCCCCACCCTGGGGGCTCGCAGAACCCATCCACGTGTCCTCTCCTTGTCCCCATTCCTTACCTGGCACAATCACAGAGAGTTGGTTCTCTATGTAATTATATCTCACACGAGGCCCTCTTTCCACCCTAAAGAAGTATTTCCCCTCATCTCCTCTCTGTGCGTCTCTGATGTCCAGGGAGCAGCTGTAGTTCCTAATGTCCTGGAGGAGGTGGAATCGTCCCTGGGTCTTCGCCTCCACTTCACGATCTGGGTGGTTTGTGGCCACAGGAGCACCACGGTCTGTATTTGTACCTTCTCGGAACCAGTAGCCGTAAGCTGGGTCAGCATCACGCCATTCGTCCAAAGGATAGGAGAAGGTACAGGCCACAGAGACACACAGGCCCGCTTGCACCGTCACAGACTCCTGCACTCGCAGCTGGTATCTCAGGTCACGAGCCCGGGGCCCTGGCCACCCGTCCCAGCTCTCTTTGCCCCACTCTGCTGCCCACAGCAGGGGCGGCCACAGCAGCAGCAGGAGCAGCAGCAGCGGCATCTTTGGGGGGACGAGCCACAGGGCCTTGGTGTCACAGGACTGAGAGGAAGCCCCACCAGGAAGCCCAGGCTGAGGTCAGAAAGGTGACTGACCGCAGAAGAGGAACTTGACACTCACGTGCTGTTGGAGCTGGTGTGCTCCTTGGAGAATAAACAGTTCAACTTTCCAGACGGGGACCCAGTGGGGGTCGCAAAGAGCAAGGAGGACCCAACTCTCGCCTCCTGGCTCCCTCCCTGTGACCTGTCTCTCTCGCACAGCTGTCCACAACAGGAAAGCAGGCACTGCCTGGACAATCACAGCCTCTAGATGAGGGGCCGTCCCTCCAGGAGTGGGACGCAGGAGGGGCGGGTGGTGGAACCTCAAGGGGAGAAAGAGGGGAGGGGTCCCCCACCCCCGGGTGAGGGATGTGGTGACTGATGAATAAATGAACACGACCATCGCATCTTGAGCATCTACTCCTTTCAGGGGGGCGGCGTCAAAGGGACAATGGGACAGACTTTGTCTCTGTCCTGGAGAACTTCTCTAACACCCGGGGAGGCAGAGCAACCCCAGGCCCTTCCAGCTCCCGTCAGTACCGTGTGTGATGGTGGAAACACAGGCAGGGGCTCGTAGGAAACGCAATTGCTCTGTGCAGCCAGAAGGTGAGCTCCCAGGTATAAATGGCTGGAGTGGCGAGATCAGCTCACAAGGTGACCCCCATGCGTGGTCCCGGGGCTTTCTGAGCTGCCCGCAGCCCCCTGCTCCTGGCATCCTGGTGTTGACTGCTCAGGCCAGGCCTGAGATCCAGGTATCTGGAGCAAGATGACAGCACAGCATGACGTTGATGGGAAGCTGCAACTCTGGAGTCAAGGGGCCTGGCCCTGCTCCCCTCTAGGCCTCACTTTCCTCACTTGTCACATGGAGGGGTCCCCATTCTCAGCCGTCGTCGGTGAGAGAATCCAGTATGATGACGGACGTGGGCAGTCCTGCAGGTCAGTGCCTGGCCCTGCCCATTCCTCAGTGGTCATTCTGAGTAGAAACCTCAGCGATAAGCTCCGATGGTCA
>NW_025792683.1:0-2684 GCF_021613505.1 Equus quagga | reverse complement strand
GTTTTTCACTCAAGTCTGGCAGTTGGTTCAGGCGTGTCCAGCAGGTGGTTCTGGCGTGTTGGGCACCTGGTTCCAGCATGCCCAGCATGTGATTTGGGAATGTCTGTAATGTGGTCCTGGCTGGTCCAGCAGTGGTTCAGACTAGTATGGCAGCGGCTTCAGGCTTGTCTGGCACCTGGTTCTGGCCTGTCCTGGACCTGTTTCTGGTATATCTGGCAGATGGTGCCGGTGTGTCTAAGAGGTGGTTCGTGTGTGTCTGGCAGATGGTTTTGGTGTACTCAGCAGGTGATTTGGAAGTGGCCGGCAGGTGTTTCCTCCATGTCTGGCAACTGGTTCTGGCGCATTTGGTAGGTGGTTTCAGTGTATCTGGCACCTGGTTCCCCCATATGCAAAAGTTGGTTCCAGCATGTCTGGCAGGTGGTTCCGGGGTGTCAGACCAGAGATTCCACCATGTTTTGCAGATGGATCAGTGCTGTCCAGCAGGTGGATCAGTCGTTCTGGCAGTGGGTTGCAGCATATCTGGCGGTGGTTGTGGCGTGTCCAGAAGGTGGTTCTGTCGTGTTCGGCAGGTGGTTCTGGTGAGTCAAGCAGGTGGTTATGGCATGTTTGGCAGGTGGTTCAGGCGTGTCTGTCAGCTGGTCCAGGTGCATCTGGCACATGGTCCAGGCATGGCCGTCCCGTGGTCCAGGCATTTCTGAAACATGGTTCTGACATGTCCGAAAGATGGTTTGGGCGTGTCTGGCATCTGATTCAGTCCTCTCCGAGAGGTGCTTTGGGGGTGTCCCACAGGTGGTCCTGGTGTTTCCGGCCAGTGGTTCAGCATGTCTGGCACGTCATTCGAGTATGTGTGGTCTGGGGTTCTGGTTTGTATAGCAGGCAGATCCAATGTGTCTGGCACCTGGCTCTGGCATGCTTGGCAGGTGGTTCTGGCATGTCCACCAGATGGTTCCGGTGCATACTGAAGGTGGTTATGGCGTGTCCAGCAGGTGGTTCAGGCTTGTCCGTCACTTGGTTCCGTCGTGTCCAGCACCTGGTTCCAGCATTTGCGTCACCTGTTTCTGGCATATCTGGCAGGTGGCTTCAGCATGTCCAGTGGGTGGTTCAGTCATCTCCTGCACCTGGTTATGGCGTGTGCAACAACTTTTTCTAGCGTATCTGGCAGGTGATTCCAGCATGTCTAGCAGGTGGTTCACGCTAGTTTGGCAGGTGTTTTGGGTGTGTCCAGCAGGCGGTTCTGGCCTTAGGGCACCAGGTTCCGCTGTGTCCAGCACTTTGTTCTGGCATATCCTGCAGGTGGTTTCAGTGTATCTGGCCCCTGGTTCCAGCATATCCAACAGGTGGTTCCGGTGTGTCTAGCAGGTGGTTCAGGTGTGTCTGGGAAGGGGTTCTGTTACATTCGGAAGGTGCTTCCGGCGTGTCTGGTGGGTGATTCCAGTGTGTCTGGCAGTTGGTTCCAGCATGTGTGGCTGGTGGTTCCATCGTGTCTGTTTGCTGGTTCTGATGTGTCTGGTGGGTGCTTCTGGGGTGTCCGGCAGCTGCTTCCCACATGTCCAGAGGGTGATTTCACCACATCCAGCAGGTGGCTATGGCGTGTCCAGGATCTGAATCCATCAAGTTGGGTGGTGGTTTTGGTATGTTTGGGTGGTGGTTCCTGCGTGTCCAGCAGGTGATTTTGGCGTGTCTGGCAGATGGTTCCAGTGAGTCAAGTAGGTGGTTGCAGCATGTCAGGCAGGTGGTTCAGGTGTGTCCAGTAGGTGGTTCAGGCCTGTTCGGAAGGTGGTTTCGGCGCATCCAGCACCTGGTTCTGGCATATCTGACATGTCGTTCCAGCGTGCCCAGCATGTGATTCCAGATTGTCCATCAAGTGTTTCAGGCATATCCAGCAGGTGTTTCAGTCTTTTCTGGCAGGTGGTTCCAGCATGTCCTGCCAGGGGTACTGGCGTGTCATTCAGGTAGTTCCAGCGTGTCAGGCAGGGGCTTATAACATGCCCAAGACCTGATTCTGGCGTCTCCAGTGCATGGTTCCAGAGTGTCCGGGTTGTGGCTCCGATGTGTCCAGCAGTTGGTTCCAGCATGTCAGGCAGGTGGTTCAGGCGTTTCCAGGGGATGGTTCCGGTATGTCCAGCAGGTAGTTCAGGTGTGTCCAGCAGGTTGTTCAGGCATGTCTGTCAGCAGGTTCAGCTGCATTTGGGACATTGTCCTGGCATGGCCATCCCGTGGTCCAGGCATTTCTGAAACGTCATTCTGACGTGTCCAAAAGGTGGTTTGGGCGTGTCCAGCATCTGATTCAGGACTGTCCAGGAGGTGCTTTGGTGGTATCTGGCAGGCGGTCCAGGTGTGTCCAGCATTGATTCCGGCATGTCCAGTGTTTCTTTCTAGAATGTCTGGAGTTTGGTTCTGGGACGTCCAGCGGGCGATTCCAGTGTGTCCAGCACCTGGCTTTTCAGTAGGTGGTTCCTGCATGTCCACCACATGGTCCCAGCGTGTCCTGAAGGTCATTCCGGCATGTCCAATAGGTATTTCAGTCCTGTCCAGCAAGTGCTTCAGGCTTGTTCGGCAGTTGGTTCAGTCGTGTCCAGCACCTGGTTCCAGCGTGCGTGACTCCTATTTCTGGCATTTCTGGCAGGTGATTCTGGTGTGACCAGCAGTTGGTTCATGCAAGTCTGGCAGGTGATTCAAGCGTG
>NW_025792682.1:0-3034 GCF_021613505.1 Equus quagga | reverse complement strand
CCCCTGGCCTGTTAGCCTGGGGATCTGCCGCACTGACTAGAGCACCAATTTAATCCAGTTTAGCCTCCAGGGCAGGCAGCCTCCCCTTGGGACTGGCCCAACCCAACAAGTTGCCCGAGGGGTTAAATTGGTGCTCTAGTCAGTGCGGCAGATCCCCAGGCTAACAGGCCAGGGGAAGAACTCCAATGGTGTCTGCCAGCATCTGTATCAGCACACCTGAACTAGGCCACAATAATGGCTGCTGCCAAAGTCTCAGTCCCTACGGAGGTCTCACTTCTCACCCAAATGCACCCACAGCCTGTCAAGTGAGTCTCTTTTCACCTCGGGACTGTGCACCTTTCTTTCTGGTGATTTTAGATTACTTTCTGAAATGGGTGAATTTGTGAGTTGGCCCTTTAAGAGAAGACTTTTTTCCCCTCATGTCTGATCACTTTTCTAAGGGTATTCCCCACTGTAGTTAGTAGCCAGCAAAGCCAGGTATGGTGACACTTGTCTCAGTTGTCCAAAAGCTGCTTATAGTGGTAATGCTCCCCTGGTCAGATCCCCTGCTCCTCCAGGGAAGGCTTCGTAACTTAGGATTGCTCCCAGCTGCCTGTGAAGTGTGGTAGCTGGAAGGTGGCTTTTTCTCTCCAGAAAGAAATTTCTGCCTCTTTCTCCTTAGTCAGCACTGTCCCTTGTTGCAGGGGTTCTTTTTACCCAGTTTTCAGTTCTCTCTTGGGGGTAATTGTTCCAAGAGTAGTTGTAAATTTGTTGTGTCCATGGGAGGAGGTGATTTCAGAGTCCACCTACAGTGCCATCTTGACACCGTTTCCTATCTACTTTATAAGAGTCATTCACAATGATTAGTTGAGATAACAGAAGTAAATGTTCCTTGAAAAAGTAACTTAAAGACCCCATGTATGAGTAAACATGAACAAACAAGATTTGTTATTATGAAAAGTTGCAGTGGAAAAATAACTGGATCTGGAACCCAGTGGATTTGCATTCAAATTTCAGTCCTGACACACATTTCTGACCTTGCACAAGTTTTTAAACATCTCTTAATCTCCATTTACTTGCCTGTAATGAGGATGATGATAGTACTAAATGCTAGTGAGGATTCAGAGCAGCTGGAACTCTTACACATTGCTGGAGGGGATGCAAAATGACTCAGCCCTTCTGGAAAACAGTTTGGCAGTTTCTTATTAAGTTAAACATACACTTACCATACAACCCAGCAATGCTGCTACTAGGTATTTATTCACCCAAAATGACAACTTTTATTCACAAAACCTGTATGTGAATGTTTACTGCAACTTTATTCATAATTGACAAATTGCAGAAACAGAT
Source organism: Equus quagga (assembly GCF_021613505.1). NCBI lineage: Eukaryota > Metazoa > Chordata > Mammalia > Perissodactyla > Equidae > Equus > Equus quagga. The sequence goes on along the minus strand of NW_025792682.1, from coordinate 1,705 downwards.
GTTCTTCAACTGGTGATTGGAAAATCCACCATAGTACACTTGTACAATAAAATACTACTCAGCAATAAAGAGGAACAAAGTATTGATTCACACAACATGGATGAAGCTTAAATACATTTTGCTAAGTGAAAGAAGCCATACTTAAAAATGTGCATATTATATTATTTCATTTACATTACATGCTGAAGGACAGGATTTTAGGGATTAAAAAAATTAGAGTCAAGGATACAAAGTGGTGGGAGGAGTATTTTACAAAGAGGCAGCATGAAGGTGTTTTGAGGGTGATAAAATTATTCCATATCATGATCATAGCGGTGGATAAATGGCTTTATACATTTTTCAAAACCTATAGACTTGTGCAAACCAGAAAGAATGAGTATATAAATTTTTAAAAATCAACCAGGATCTGGGGTAACCCAAAATGAAATAAAAATTGTAACAAATGAATGAACTGTATTACAAATGAATAACATAATCATAAGCAATTTGGAGGAAAAGAAAATAATTAACCTAAACTACTTTAGAAAACAGTATTTTGGCTGATATTATAAAACTAAAGTCAAAAGATACTCTACACAAACACTATATTCTAATTAGAAAATATGTTTCTTACAGTGGAATGGATCAGCCAATCTGGATCTACCTGATTGATCAAATAGGTAAATATAATATAGGTAAGAAGAGCCAGATTTGTCACTGTCAGAGAAAGAAGTTACAAATATGGAAGTGGGAAGGCTAACCTGAACTTTATGGTGTTGGATTGGAACTGGAAGTATCAGTGTGAACTCAGTTTTAAAAATATATATACAGATAAATATAGTAATAAAAATATATGTATGCAGGCCCAGCCTGGTGGCACAGCAGTTAAGTGAAAGGTTATTTTTCCACTGTAACTTTTCATAATAACAAATCTTGTTTGTTCATGTTTACTCATACATGGGGTCTTTAAGTTACTTTTTCAAGGAACATTTACTTCTGTTATCTCAACTAATCATTGTGAATGACTCTTATAAAGTAGATAGGAAACGGTGTCAAGATGGCACTGTAGGTGGACTCTGAAATCACCTCCTCCCATGGACACAACAAATTTACAACTACTCTTGGAACAATTACCCCCAAGAGAGAACTGAAAACTGGGTAAAAAGAACCCCTGCAACAAGGGACAGTGCTGACTAAGGAGAAAGAGGCAGAAATTTCTTTCTGGAGAGAAAAAGCCACCTTCCAGCTACCACACTTCACAGGCAGCTGGGAGCAATCCTAAGTTACGAAGCCTTCCCTGGAGGAGCAGGGGATCTGACCAGGGGAGCATTACCACTATAAGCAGCTTTTGGACAACTGAGACAAGTGTCACCATACCTGGCTTTGCTGGCTACTAACTACAGTGGGGAATACCCTTAGAAAAGTGATCAGACATGAGGGGAAAAAAGTCTTCTCTTAAAGGGCCAACTCACAAATTCACCCATTTCAGAAAGTAATCTAAAATCACCAGAAAGAAAGGTGCACAGTCCCGAGGTGAAAAGAGACTCACTTGACAGGCTGTGGGTGCATTTGGGTGAGAAGTGAGACCTCCGTAGGGACTGAGACTTTGGCAGCAGCCATTATTGTGGCCTAGTTCAGGTGTGCTGATACAGATGCTGGCAGACACCATTGGAGTTCTTCCCCTGGCCTGTTAGCCTGGGGATCTGCCGCACTGACTAGAGCACCA
>NW_025792681.1:0-1137 GCF_021613505.1 Equus quagga | reverse complement strand
AATACAATCGTATTTGTAAAAACAGCTTTGCTGAGATACACAACACGTTTCACCCACTTCAAGGGTCCAAATCAATGGCTTTAGTGTATTCACAGAGATGTGCAGCCATCAAAAGAGCCAATGTTAGGACACTTTCTCCACCTAAGAAAGGAACTTTGCGTCCTTCATCTGCCACTGCCTTCTCCCTTCTTCCCCACCCTCTCGCAGCCCTGAACATCGCTAATCTATTCTGGACTTCCATATGAGTGGAATCGCGTACTATATGGTCTTTGGTGTCTGATTTGTTTCACTTACATAATGTGTCAAGCTTTATCCCTGTTGTAGTGTGCATCAGTACGTCATTCCTTTCACTGAGTGAATAATATTCCATTGGATGCATAGACAACATTTGGGTTCATTTGTTTTGTTGGAGCAAAACTTAAACTTGTATTATCTGTAAGCCACTACCATTGGAGGTATTTCTGTTGTATATAACCAAACTGATTTTCTTTTGGTGAGGAAGATTGGCCCTGAGCTGATATTATACACTTGAAAGTTAAGAGAGTAGATCAGAAATGTTATCATCACACATGCAAAAAACTGGTAAGTATGTGAGGAGATGGAGGCATTAACTATCCTCATTGTAGTAATCATTTTGCAGGGCATACATCACCATCTTGTACATTTTAACATACATATCTTCAATGGCAGTAATGTTGTCATAAAGCTGGGAGAAAAGAACGTGTATGGTAGTTAGCTTTGTGAGGTGTGATAACAAGTGATTTTTATTCTTCTGTACAATTTTCTATGTTTTCTAAATTTTATATAATCAACATGGATTGTTCTCAGGAAAAAAAAATCCTTCTTTTTACAAATTTTTATGTCCCTTGGCTCATCAGGCAACAAGAGTGTGAGCTGAGAGGATTCAAGAGGGGAGTGAGGTTGGGAGGGGCGCCAGGGCTGGGGAAAGAAGGAGCCACTGGTCTAACCTCATCAACAAGCAGTCATGGACTCCTTGTGCCCCAGCTGGTTCTCCTGCCAGACCCTGATGCCCCAAATGAGCCTCCTCCTCGGTGAGCAGCAGAGCAGGGGTAGCAGCTCCAGGCGGGTGTGGAGGACGCTGAGGAGTCAGGTGGGAGCGGGAGCTGGGGCTTGCAT
>NW_025792680.1:0-2600 GCF_021613505.1 Equus quagga | reverse complement strand
CTGGCCCGAATGGGGATGTCAGAGTCGAGGCGTCATGCGTCTCTGCAGGCCCTGCCAAGCAGAGATAAGATGCCCGGCCAGCCCGTGACCTGACAGCCCTCATTCCTCACCTCACCTGACCTGTCTGGACAGCATCTGCCCCACCCCCAGCCTTGCCTCCATTCCCACCCTCACTCCAGGCCACTGCAGAGGCCACCTCAGAGCCGATGGCTGCCGTGAGCCTCGACCCACCAGCTCTCATTCCCGCCGTGGCCCCTCTCTGCTGCTTCCATGGGCATCAGGCCAGCTCGGCCATGCCAGCTCCGCCTGGGAGGTCTGCTTGCGGGAGCCCCTTTCCCGATTGCTCTGGGTGGATGTAGGAGCGTGACCCCTGCAGGCATTTCAGGGGGACTGACGCTCCCAGGGGCCCGGACACGTATGGACTCGTAAGGGGAGCCGGGGGTGCGGCCAGGAGGAGCCCACCCTGGCTTCCTGAGTCGCCCAGGTTGGGGTCACGGGGAAGCTCCTGATGTTCGGATGCAGGCGGCTGCTCCATCCCGCCCAGCGCGCGCCAAGGACTCCTGGCAGGCCCCTCGCTCCAAATCTCAAGGAAGCGCATCGATTCTCTTCGTGGTGTGGTTGTGGGTACCTAAATGAGGCGCGTGCCGTCTCAAGTGTATAATGTGTCCATAAGGACGAGCAGGTGCAGGCAGGGCCATGGTCAACGTCCATCTCCCAAGGTCAGGCTCTGCCGTCCCTGGGAGGGAGCTCCCTGCTCCCCTGCTGCTCTGGGGGCCCTGGGGGGACCTTGGTCTCTACTTCTCTGCTAATTACTCAGGCGAACCACCTCTCCACCCTTGCCCGGCTCCTCCTAATGCTGGACGCTCACCAGCTTCCTCTATGTCCTTGCTGTGTCCAGGTCCCCAGATGTATTTGTGCCTGTTTGTGACCACGATTGTGAGCTATTGTCACAAGACCTCATGTCTCCTAAAACACTGTGGAAATGAAGACAATGCTAAGGGGAAAAACCAAGTCTGATTATTTGCAGCTCCTGCAGCCAGGGAGCTGGGGCGGGAGGGAGCAGGGGAGACTTTGCTGTGCTGTTACATGCGCACATGTGAGCTGTTACTGTGTGCGTGTATCATATATCCTAGACGTGTCTATAACGTACACATGTAATACATGTTATGTCATGTATATGCTGATACGTTAAAATGTTTTCTACGTATAGAAAGCTTCTTTATAGGAAAAAGGTGGCTTGGGGGCACCTGATGGGGTCCTGGGGAGGCACGGTATCCGTGGTTGCTGGGAGCGCATTGGGTTTTCTCTGGTCCATCCTAAATCCGTAGTGGGGACGAAATCAGTGAAGCCGGCAGTCACCGACCAGGCCCGGAGGTTTGGGGCGATGCACGGGTGGCTGTTCACTCCCGGGCTGTCCTGGAGACCGAGGCCTGACGTCCTGCAGGTCTGAGCGCAGAGAGCAGGCCGCTGCTCCCCGGTCCCCACGGCGAGTGTTCGGCTGCCTGGGTGGCTGCAGGTGGTGGTCAGGGTTCCGTGCTTGTGAGCAGTCTGGCCGCTGTCCGTTCGTGTGCTCAGTCTCTCGCCACAATCTCTAAGGTGATGTTTTCTGAACATGCGTGTCTGTGAGGACCGCCGGGCAGCGTGAATCTCCAGTGCGCCAAGCCCCCCTGGAGAGACTCCCGAAGACTGCTGTGTGCACGTGTGGGAAGTGGGGTGGGCAGCGCATCCTTATTTTTAAGTAACCCCCAGGCCATGCATGCAGTCTGCGGCCCGTGGGATGACCACGGCTGGCCCATAGTACTCATCAGCGCCCAGACCGGACCCTGTCCCAACTGAGCAGGAGGTTGAGGGCATTTGAGTAAGAACGGAAACAAACGCTTATCTTGGGCTGATAAAAGTACGCACAAAATTAAGGCCCCTCCTCTGTAACTGAGATCTTTGCAGCTTTCTGCTGCGACCCCGGGTGTGCTGGGCATGCACGTCCCACTCCTGAACCCCAGGCCCTCTGTCCGGCAACAGGTACAGGGCGACTGCTGCATCCTGACCGTTTCTCAGCCTGGCCCACTGTCCCTGGATTCAGAACAGCCGCTTCCAGGTCCTGCCTTTTGGGCTGAGTGGTATGGTCGAGACAGGTAGAGGGGGTCCTCTGGTCTCCAGACCACACAACCCTCTCGGGGTCATGCACTAGGGGAGCTTCACAGTGAGAGTCTTGTCCCAGTCCTTCCAGAACCTTCTGTGTTGACCAAAGTCATCCCTGGAGGTGTGGGGTGAACAGTACCCTGAGGTCCAGTCACATCTCACCCCCAAGACCACCTGGAAGAAACACGAGGATCGTCTGCATCTGAGCCCATGGCCCCCTGAGGAAAGAACATTCTAGAAGCATGGAAGGAGCTCAGGGAAGGGGTATCTGTCCCTGGCGTCCACCCCTGATAACTTCAGTAGTTGTCTTCCCAAATGGGAGGCCCAGTGTAGTCTGCACAGATGGCCTCTCTGGACTCAGTTCCGAAGGGTCTGGCCCTCAGCCTCTGTCGCGGTGGGTCCCCGGTTCTCGTCCTTCAGGCTGTGGTACCCGGCCCCTGGCTGTGCGGACTGTCTGCTCC
>NW_025792679.1:0-2552 GCF_021613505.1 Equus quagga | reverse complement strand
AAAAAAAGCAGCCACTCCTATCCTGGAACTGGCTTGACGCTCATAGCTAGGCTTATATGTTATCACAGGCTGGCCTGATGCTCACGGCTAGGCCAAGTTTTTCTGTTGGATGGAAACAATCTTATAAAACATCAGCATCACACAAGGTCTCTCCAAGTTCATAAAAACAAGATCATTCTGGGGCCGGCCAGGTGGCGCAGTGGTTAAGTTCACCTGTTCGGATCCTGGGTGCGGACACGGCACTGCTTGCCAAGCCACGCTGTGGTAGGCATCTCACATAAAGTAGAGGAAGGCGGGCATGGATGCTAGCTCAGGGCCAGTCTTCCTCACCGAGAAGGGGAGGATTGGCAGCAGATGTTAGCTCAGGGCTAATCTTCTTGAAAAGAAAAAAAAAGATCATTGTATAATCTACAAACATGCCCCTCTCTCTGCTAGAATGAGTGACTACTACTTCTTTACTGATTACAGCTTTATCCTCATGCTTATCTCCACTCCCTGTAGACTATAGACAAGATTTATTGGGATATCCATTCACAGACTTCCCCCAGCACCCAATTAGAGCTTCCTTAGATCCTCCCCAAATCCTATAGTAGGTTCTTCCTAACAATCTCTTGCTGAGATACCCATGGTCCCCAATGGTGAGCATTCTTCCCAGCTGCAATAATAACCCAGCTTATTGCACTACAGGGATGTTGCTGGTGGTCTTTGGTTGAAGAGTATTAACATTTTTAGGACTAGAACCCAGGCCCACTCCATGCATGTGCTGCCTGGAATTCTGGGAAGCACCAAGCTAAACCACAAAATGCAGGGCCTGGTTTAATGCTCTGCACCCTATAGGGGCTGGGACATGGGACGACTCCGGGGATTTTGGTCTGAGCAACTGGAAAGATGAAACTGCCATTTCCTCCAGTCAGCTGGAAGAACCAGCTTAGTGGGAAAAGATAAATACCTCAGTTTTGGATTTTCATTAGTTTATCTAGCTAGACTGCTATAAAAAAAGAGACGCAACCATAATCCAATATGGTTTAATGAAGATAGAATTAATTTTGCTCTCCTAGGAATAATCTGAAGTAAGTGTTCCAAGTTGGCTGGCAGCTCTGTCCCATGTAGTCATTCAGGAGCCCTGTTCTTTCTATCTGTTTCTCCACCAACCCTAGGACATTGTCCTCATCTGTGTGGTTACAGCGGAGGTGCAAGAAGTAAGGGAAAAGAGAATGCGGTGGAAGCATGGTCTTATGCCCACTGTCCTCCTTGGCCCCTGGCTCTGTGACGTTCTTCCTTGTCACTTATCCCCCATGGTCACATCCACTTCCTGCTTGTGCAGGTTTGAAGAGGTTATTCTGAGGATTAACGAGTCACATGCTTTTGCTATAGGCCACATCTAAATGTCTTTTGGCCATGCAAATTCCTCAAAAGCTCAGTAGGCTTCTGATGTATTTGTCTCTTGACTCCTCCATGTGCAGATAATCAGATCCCAAAAATCTTATCTAGACATAGAGTTAAGCCTAGAAACTCTGGTGTTTTTCTAGATTGGCCTTTATGCCCTGCCCAGCCCATCTGCTTTTCTCAATTTAATGGTGGCTACTTTGAGGCCATCGAAAACAATGGATTTGGGTGGGGTGAGCCCTTAATCTCTTCTTTGCCAGCAGGCTCACAACCTTTCATGACAGCAGCTTTCTCTCCTAAGACCAGACTTCCACTTCACAGCCACTGCTTACAACTGCTTCACTTTGGGTAAAGAAGCAGTGACCCTCACTCAGCTTAGAGTGAGGCTTCAGGCAGAGGGGGCCTCCCTTTTCAAAGCTGTGCTACTTTCTCTGCTTGCAGCCTCGGTGCCTCTAGCCTTGGTTCCTCCCTCTTGTATGTTTTGCTGAAAGCAGCAAGAAGTCCTGCACATGATACCAATATTCCAACACCCTGAATCTTTTCTATTTCTCCCCCTAGCTACAGCCTCTGTCAGCACATGGTCTGTTTTCCAAGGACAGCAGAAACCATCTGACCAAATGTTTTCCCAACATGTAATGAGAGTTACCGGCTTTCCAGGCTGTGACAGCTGAATCCTTCATGCCCAACACGAGCCCTCGAGTAAACTGACCACATCTTTTAGGTTCTCTCAATTGCCTCAGCTAGCAAATCTTCACCATATCCCACATACATTTAACTGGCCGTAACTTATTAAAATCATGAGAAAGCCAGACACTGCACTTGTTACTGAAGATCGAGTCAGTTAAAGGACCTCTGAAATGTGGAGCCATTTATGTCTGATAAAGATCAAAGCTTGAGAACCTTTGCTGGCTAGTTTCCCTGAAGATATTTAGAATACAAATCTCCATTCAAGTTAGGATGAATGACCCTTTGTATTCTGTGCATCCGCCCTCTTAGTGTAAAGTGTCCTTGCTGGTCTGATTTGCTTTGGCTGTGCTCATTGACATCAAGATCCGGACTTTAAAAACTCCTTATTTTTTCCTGGGCATGTAACATTTAGTCTTAAAGCCATAAACAGTCATTACTTTTCTTTGGGAAGTACTTTCCCCCAGTGGCTGTGATGCCCC
>NW_025792678.1:362-1698 GCF_021613505.1 Equus quagga | reverse complement strand
GAGATGACAGGAGTAGCCACATGATGGCAGTAGAGGACAAGCGTGCTCTATACGCCAAAAATGCTCAGGGCCCAACCGTAGACCTATGGGTCCTTATTCACCTTCAGACAGACCAACTGCTGATGGGTACCACAGTCCTGATAGGCCATTTCAGTCTCCTTGGCATGTAGATGGAGGACCATCTTTAGACTCCCTTGGGTTAGTGGTAGGATTAGTGTACCCAGTCCAATAATGGATGGAGGTAGTGATGCTGTCCACTTGGGCTATGCAAACCAGATCAGCCACATTGGATCATTCAGTCTCATCTGGGCATGTACTTTCCCATGGGCATTCACATTGGGTACAAAAAATGTCATGCAAGGCTGAATCAGAGACTTTCCATAGCACACAGCTCCAGAGAGGGGTGTCTTTAACATACTTGTCACTGTCAATCACTAGCTAGATTGCTAGGCAGAACCCCAAAACAAGTGAAGCTTGGCATGCTTGGTCATTAAATATATTGCCTAAGGCAAGGGCAATGCTTTCAATTTAGCCAGTTTGCTGATGGGCTCCTACCCCCGTACGTCTTTCAGGGCTGTAACTGGGGCTGATGGCTGATGCCACACAGTGGACTCCATCAGCTTTTAGTTGGCATGAGCCTTCAGTAACCAGGCCCAAGCATCCTCAGGGCTTCCTGGGAGGCATCTCCAGGTAGCCAAAGGCTGTCCCTGTGAGTCATCAAGGAAGATACAATGGGTCCCGAAGGATGTGGCCTCAACCTTATTGTGTAAAGAGCACTCATCTGAGTGACCAGACTTGTTGCTCTGGAATGTTCCATTTCCATTTTTTATGAGAAATCTGTTTGCCTTTCCACCTCTGTCTTTAGCATCTGAGGGGATCAATGCAGCATGGGGATACCTGGACACAACCTGGCAGTCCTCTCTAAAGCACTTCGTCTCCACAAGGGCCCAAGAGCAGGCCAGGAGCTCTTTCTTAAGTGGAGTAGAGCTGGAAGCCATGTTGTCAAGAAGTCGGTACCCTAAGGGGTGGCTGGGCAGAGGCTGCCTCCCTTTGCCAGAGGCTGCACTCACAGTAGTTCTCAGTATCAGACACCAGATTTCACCAAGATCCTTGGGATTAACAGGGCTCCGGGGTAGGTAACCTGGGGACTCCCTCTCCCGTAGCTGCTACCCAGCCCCCAGGTACGTTTGGCAGATTTTCTGGGCAATTAGACACCGGGCTCAACAAAATACCTGGGTGAGGTACTTGTTGCCTCCTGTCCCCAAACAGTCCCACCAAGCCTGGGCTTCCTATTTTTGTCGTGGGGTCTGTAGGGTGAGTAACTTTTCCTTTACTG
>NW_025792678.1:0-352 GCF_021613505.1 Equus quagga | reverse complement strand
CAACCAAATCAGTTCCGCTTAACTTCAGGTTAATAGCTCAGCCCCATCAATAATTTAGTATGAAACCCAGAGAGTACTGGTATTGTCCCCAATCTGTAGATGAACAAGTGCAGGTTCAGAGAGGTTAAGGTCACACAGCTAAACCAATGGTGTGTCCAGCCTTCCACCAGCTCTTTCTGGTCCAAGACTCTGCCTAGAGATGGTTGACCAGAGGGAGGTCTCTGCTCGTGACCTGAAGGCGAGCATCGTCATCGGAAATCCCCAGATGAGAAATCCCTCCTCACCAGCCTCTCAGGGCCTCAGGATGCCTCTGCCCACACAGGAACTTCAGGGGCCTCAGTGACTACAGGGA
>NW_025792677.1:0-4536 GCF_021613505.1 Equus quagga | reverse complement strand
ACTTTCTTTACTCAGCACTACGATTCATCTTCCCTATTGTGTGTGCTCTTGTTTGTCTACTTTCATTACTTTTAATTATATGATTGTGCAAATATATCATGAGCTATCCATCATCAGATTGATGGCTGGTTGTTTCCAGTGTTTTGCTATTACTAACAGTGCTGCATAAACGTGCTTGTATACGTCACCTTATTACTAACAGTGCTGCATAAACGTGCTTGTATACGTCACCTTATTTTCGTTACCCAAGTTCAAGTCTGTCTCAAGGCCTTTGTGAGGCAGTCCTGATCACAGAAACCAGCCCGAGTGTGTCAAACCAAAGGATTTAATATAGGGAATTGGATGAAAAGATATTGGAAGGAGCAAGGGGGCGGGATCTGCAAGAGTGAAAGGAAAGGAAGAATGATACTCAGAGATCAGACGCTACTAATGCCCCAAGGCTGAAAGTCTCTGAATCCACCAGCTGCTGCACTGTTGGGTGTGGTGTTCCGGTACATAACGGATCTGCTGAGATGAGCTGCTTTGACCAGGCCTGGGCTTCTGAAAGGTGTTATCTCTGCAGTGCTGGAGGTAGAAACACCTTGAGCCCGTTATTTCTCAACCTGCAGCTGCCAGAAACTGCCAGGACCTGCCTCATTCTGAGAGCCAGAAGCATAAAGCATTTCCGTTTCTCTTGCCTACTGATCTCCTGAAAATTTCTTCTCTTGACTGAATCTTACCAAGGGCCAGATGGCAAAGTAGCACAAAATGTAATTTTCAGATTCCTACGCTCTGCTAAAGTATTAAAGGGGAGATGTTGGGTTCAGAGATCGGCAAATAAGCAACACAAGCCCTCACTTCTAACTGAAAGCAGAAAATTTAGCTTAATTGTTCTCAGGTAAACTTGGCCAAGTAGTGATTTCTCAGTCATTTCAAATTTAATAACATTCAAAGCCAGAGTTCTTCAATTCTTTACTTTCTCTCAATCATAGTATTTAAATTCTAAGGGTGGATAACTAAATCCAAGAGTTGGAAAGAGGCGTACTCATTTGCTCGGGCCACCACAACAAGCAGCACAGGCTGGGTGGCTTAGACAGCGGAGACTCATTTTCTCATCGTTCTGGAGGTTAGAAGTTTGAGATCAGTGTGTTGGCAGCCTTGGCTTCTTCTAAGTTCTCTCTCCTCGACTTCTTGGCTCAGAGACAGCCGTCCTCCTGCAGTGTCTTCACACGGTCTTTCTTCTGTGTGTGTGTCCCGATCTCCTCTTCTCATAAGGCATCCGTTATATTGGATTAGGACCCACCCACATTGATATCGACCCTGACATCAGTTTCCCCACGTTAAACCCAGCATATATGGGGTTAAAACCAAAACACTCATTCCCTGCTTACTCTCTGGCTTCCTGCCTCCAGAATCCACTATCCTCCATGGAGACAGACACCGTCAAGGACAAGCACCTGGACTAACTCCTCCCACAAAGAGATACAGACTGGTGGGAAAGCTGCTGACCAGCAAGGTCACAGGCTTCCTCCTCTCTGTAAATGTCTCAAGGCCGAAGACAGGCTGGTTGGGAAAGCTCCGACCAGCAAGGCCATATGCTCCCCCTCCCCTACCTAAAACCCCAAATAGAAACCCTTCCTTTTAGCTTTTTGGGGAGTTTGGGATTTCAGCGTTAGCTGCCCTCTCTCCTTGCTCAGCGCTGTGCAAAAATAAAGTTCCTACTTTCTTCCACCACCCCCGGTGTCAGAGATTGGCCTGCTGCGCAACGGGTGAGGGAACTCACTTCAGGTTCAGTAACAATTTGGCACCCCAGATGGGACAATGTCCCAGGTGGACGTCTCGCCTGTGGCACACCGGCCTCTGGCTAAAGGCCTCTCTTGGAAGCTGTCCTGCAGCTGCCTGAGCCCCTTGTCTCAGGGACAGCCCCAAGTGACTGGCTGCTAGCCAGACATTGTTGGCCCATGGCGCTTTTGCTTTGGTGGTGGAAGAAACCAGGTTTAGGACATAGGAAGACGTCTCTTGTAAGTAGCTGGTAGTTTTTGTTTTTGTCTTTGTGTTAACCTTCTCCAACAGGACCGGCTGGAAATAATGGGTACCCTGGCAGCCCTCTGGGCTCCATTTGTTTTGAAGTCGCCGCGATGCCCCGGCCAAATTTTGGTAAGTGCCCCGGGTGTGCACAACCGAGGTCCCTTGTCCTTGCTCACTTGGGAAGATCTGCATGGCGCATCTTCATTTGTTGGGCACCCACCGAGTGTAGGACACGGACTAAGCTGCGACTGGAGGCGCTTTGGTTTTTGGTTTTGGTCTTTGTTTTGGCTTCCGTTTGTGGCCGAGGGTTTTTGGGAATGTGCGCTTGTTTGGTATTTGTTGTTATCTGTCCGTTTGTCTGTCCTTTTAAAAGTGTCAACATGGGAGATGCTGCATTTATCCCACCTAAGAGCCCCTTTGGGAAAAACTTGGGCTGGTGGTCGACCTAGAGCTATAAGCCAATGTCTAAAGAGGGATGATTTTCTTTTGTAACACCATGTGGCCACAATATTCTTTAGACTCCGGACAGAAAAAAAATGGCCAAACGATGGATCGTCAAGTTGGGAAACTTTTAGAGAGCTCTTATGATAAACAACTGTTTTATTGGCACCTATGAAAAGACCAAATTAAGAGGAAACTATAATGACTAGTCTTAAGAACTTAATCCAACTTGGGGTCTCAGCTTCTCGTAGTCTTACAGATGCTAATGAAAATGTTAAGTTAACAAAGAGAAATCAGAAATGGAAGAGTCACAGGACTCGCCCCAATGGGATAAATGGAACAGATATGGATGAAGTTAAAACAAAGGTTTTAATGAAACACTGCCTAAGGTTGGATGGGCTAAAGGGACCGCCCTATTGGCTCCCCAACATTAAAGGACATCAGACAAACCTGTTCTATTTACCCCAGTTTGAAAAATTTAAAAGGTCAGGAGGCAGAAATCAAAGTGAGAAACCTGACCAACAATTGTTTGGGGCAACAGTTAGGCTACTGAGATTAATAAGACTATTAAGATTAAAGTGTTTAAGCTAATGTTATATGCGAGGTTATGTCAACTTCGCCTGGATGTTTTCTTTGGGAACAAATGTTATGTCTAACTAGGAATGCTTCTGCTGAACAATATTGTAATACCAAAACTTGTTAATAGAATTCTAATGTAAGTTATAATTAAAAGTATAAGGGTTAGTAAAAGTAAGATAAAGTTTTGTAAAAATTGATATACTTAAACAGGCCAATTTCAGTTCACACAAACTGGTGTATGCAATTGGAAAAGCTAGCTGCAACAATGGGGAGGCTGTTTTAATCTTTTGAGGCTTCTAAATAATATTAGAAATACTTTACTTCCTCTTTAAGAGAAAATAATTAAATAATTAAACATGCCAGCAGCCAACTCAAATCTGCTGCTTTTTTCTACTCTCTTGCTGAGCTTCCCAGCAAGCTGAGCTTCGCTTCAACTCCCCCAAAATTTATGATCTAAAATTGAACGAGTAAAAATAAGTAAACTTCTGAGATAATTTAGAATTGTAATGGCCATTCTGAAAACCCGTTTCAGAAGAGGGTTCAAAATCTCTCCTAATGGAATGCAGTCTTTAATGAATATGCAAAAACTTCTAAGAGACAAGGTTATTTAACATGATATAAAATGATCTTTGATGAATAAAAGCCTGTTTAAGTTTGCTGGTTTCATTTAAAATGAACATGTCCTCAAAGTTATCAGCATTGGCTATAATGCAGACATACAGCCTGGGTTTACTGGTCAAATGAGCTCATGTCATCTCTGTCACAAAATTTATCAGCAAAACTCACAACTCAGTATAATAGCTAATTTTGCTTAATGTCTCATGGAGTTTTTGTAGATGATCTAAATATAATTGTTAAGAACAAGTAAACTAAATAAATATACATATAATTATATGTATAATAATTATGATATATGTATTTAAACAACTGAGGATAATACTTCACTGCTGTAATGTCACATGAAGTTTTTAAGAGTAATTGTTAAAACTGGGTAAGAGTTTTAAGTACAATAATTATGTTTTATAGTCTGTATACTTAAAAAACAGCTTCCAAAATCTTTTTGGAAACTTAAATTTTATAGTTTTACTAAGTTAAATTAAATAATAATGGTTTGTTGGGTATCTAGGTCATTTCCAAGTAAGATAAAATATTAAAGGTTAACTACTAAGCATATATTTATCTGCCTCTGGTTTCTTATATCAAAGAGACTAAAAAATGCTTAGGTTTATTGATAAACATGCTTTATATGTGCTGAAAAATTTTCCATGAGGAAACATATATTTCTAAAAGGTCTGTATACAAGGAAAGTAAAATATATGTTTTCAGTAAAAAGATACAAAGAATGGAAATATTTTTGTTTCTAGAGTTGAGAAAGATAAATTTGTCCTAAAGTGCTGGGACAAATTCTGAAGGTAAAAAAGTAACCAAAGGTTTGTAAAAGGAAAGCCCTAAAGAGGTTTATGTCTGGTCAAGTTGGCCAGGAGTAAAGTAAATCCAATTAAGTAAATA
>NW_025792676.1:0-2617 GCF_021613505.1 Equus quagga | reverse complement strand
TTCTGGAAAGGGCACAACTATGGAGAGAGTAAAAGATCAGCAGCTGTCGGTGGTTCGGGGGAGAGAGGAAAGCCACGGTGGAGCACGGGATTCTAGGGGGGCAAAACTGTTCTGTATGACACTGTCTCGGTGGAGAAACAACACCACGCATTTGTCACAACTCATAGAACTGTGTAACACAAAGAGGGAAGCTCGATGTAAACTACGGGCTTTAGTTGTTAATAACATACCTCCATTCATCCATAAATGTTAACAAAGGAGCCACACTATCACAAGATGTTAAAAATAGAGGAAACTTGAGGCGGGGGGAGAGAATATATGGGAACTCTGTACTATCTGCTCAATTTTTCTATAAAACCTAAAACTGCTCTCAAATATGAAGTCTATTGAGTATTTAAAATAGTAAATGAGATAATATTGGAGGAAAAACATACAGCACAGAAATCAATTCTAGTTTATCCACTTTTACTCTTAGTTTGCTGAAATTATTTTTTATCAGGATCGATTATTTTTTATATAAATCACTTGATCTCAGGTGCATATCATACTTTACTGACTATACATTCTACTGGTGTAAACTTGAAGGATTATTAGTTCTACCAAGTCACTTTTCTGGGGTCAAATTATGCATATCAAAGTGCTTTCAAATATATTTTTCTTCCATTAATTTATGTCAGTGATACATTTTACCGTGAGCAGTTTTAACCACTATCAATTTTATTTTATGTGGATTATTTTTACTAGCATAGTCACCATGAGGGTCAAAAATCAGGTCAACGAATTCTACTCTTTGATTTACAGAGATAATTTTGACTCAGCTTTTTAGGAACATGCTGCTTGCTTAAAAGTCTTCACGACCCCTACCCCTACCCGACTCCATTTATGAAATAGAAAAGGATTTGCTCAGATCTACTCACAAGGTACAAGCAGATGAAAGCCTACACAGTGGTTCCAATAATTCTGCTGGGAACTAAAAGCAGAGGTCCCACTCATATATGGTGGTTTGGAACCAAGACTTTGTTTTCTCTGTGAATGAACAAAACTAAGAAAAGAGGGGCTGTGGTTGGCAAACAAATGCTCTGCGCTTCTGAAAATAACCCTGTCTCCTCCTCTTCATCTTGGAGTTCTGGTAGAGAAAGAGCACTGGTGGTTTCCACGGTTTTCATGCTCCCTTTGCTTAAAAACAGAGACAGTTTTAATCAGGGCAACAATTCACCCAGCTGAAAGACTAGAGTTCCTAACCTCTCTTGCATCTAAGAATGACCAGACGAAGTTCAGGCCAGTGACGTGTGACCAGTCCCATGGTATGGGACTTTGGGGAGGCTGGTCAGATGGAATCCACACAGCTGGCAGGGCCCCCTTTGCCCTCATTCTTTTCTCCTGCTGCCATCTGAAATGCAGATGTGGTGGCTGGTCCAGGCCAGAGCTCCAGCAGCCATCCTGGACCAGGGACAGCCTTGATGATGGAAACCACATACCAAGATGCTGGAGCAGAAGGACAGATGGTCTGTCATCTTCCGCGATGAGCAGTCCAGGATTAGCATGGACTGCCCACCTCTAGGGTTCGTTTTTATGAGAAAGATATAAGTCTCTCTTGTTTACGCCACCATTATTTGGCATTTTCTAATATACATAGCCAAATCTAATCCTAACCAAATTATGAGCTTTGCCATTGAATCACTATGTGACCTTGGACAAGACAGATCCCTTCTCTGGGACATGGCCCCTTGTGCACAGTGGCTGAGGCCGATGTGGAAGTGGCTTGTATGACTCTGAGATCTGGTGCTTTTGCCTGGCTGACATCCATGCCCTCTTCTCTTGGGAAAAGCACATGAGTTTTTCTTTGGGGAACTGCCCCTTCCCTACCCTGAGTCCTAGTGGTTAAGTAAGACTGACACCACTTCCCGGGTCTCGTGGTGAACATGCGACCAAGCCCCCAGCAGCTGTGGGGCTCACAGAGCTGGTTGCAGGAGACGAACCTTGTGTGCAGAGCCACTGGTACATTGCACCTGTGCACACAGCAATGTGAGTGCTCACGTATATGCACTCTTCTTGGGCCTCCCACAGGGCCCCTCGTGTGCACCTGGCCATGGACACTGTGATGCATGGGGTCCCCCAGGGCCCACCTGGGTTGGTCCCTCGCACTGCCTTGTAAGCCTGAAGGTCCTGCTCCTTTGCTCATCTGGGACTTGGAAAGCCACTGCCTTGAGGTCACCCAAATAGAGGTGCCGGTTTTGTTTCTTGGTGCTCCTGCCTGGGCTGCAGTGCTGGTTCTGGCCACCAGGGGGCAGGCAGCCTCCAGAGTCAGCGGGGGCCACGCAGCTTTCTTTGCTGGAGCAGTTGGAGCAGGAAGGGTCATGCAGAGGTCGTCCTGGCTGCCCCCTCCTCAGAACCAACTTGTGCCTCCTGTTACTAGCGTCCATCTCCACAGACTGAGCTGATCAGAGTCAGGAAAAGGGGCTCTAAGACCCTCCCGTGTATTCACTCACCAGCTGTGCGCTGAGCACTCACCTGAGCCAGATGCCCTGGCGGGCCAAGTGCGGTGCTGAAAATGACTGAGTGGCCCCTGCCTGCTAGGAGCTCACAGTCTGGAGGGGAGGTGGACGAAAGCAGGAAA
>NW_025792675.1:0-4048 GCF_021613505.1 Equus quagga | reverse complement strand
CACAGTGATTTCCTTCTTATCCTGTTGATTTAGAGGCACGAGGAGCCCACAGTGGCTAGTTGTCAGTCTTAACTTCCAGTTCAATGAGATCATCGTTGTGTCTCCTGGTGGCAGCATATATCCCTTTGGAACTAAGAGCTTTAGGCCAACAGAACATAAGGTCAAGGGGACAGAGGTTAAACACTTGGCTAGTGGGTCACTAGGGGTAATAGTTATGTCATTGCCATTTCCACTCCTTGATTCCTGGAACTCTGAATACCGGATGTGGGAGAGAGAGCATCACATGTCAATTGACGATTCAGTGCATTTAAAGCCTCCTGAAAAGCCATGCCCCAGCCCTACAAGGGATCGTCCCCTCGCAAACACTGTACTGGGAATTCAAAAGGCCACTGCACCATTCTGCCAAGCCAGCTGCTTCAGGACGGACAAGTGAATGGACAAGTGAATAGACAGGTAAAAATGATAAGCCAAGTGAATTCCATGAGCATGGGCCCATTGTCTCACATCATCTGCTATGAACTGAGTTCCTTGATCAGAAGCAAGGCTATGTGGAAACCATAACTGTGGGAAAGAGATTCTGAGCTCACTAACGGTAGTTTTGGCAGAAACATTGTGTTCAGGGAAGGCAAGTCCATATTCACAGTGAGTGTCTGTTCGGGTAGAACAGCACACTGCCTCTTCCATGTTGGATGCAGTCCAGTGTCATCACCCTGACCCCAGGCAGCTGACTGATGGCTGTGGCGATGCTTGCTGTGTGAGTCACTCAGTGTGGGTCTCCACTGTCAGCAGAGTGGGCGCCCAGCAGTGACCGGAGCCAAATCAGTCTCTGTGAGTGGAAGTCCATGATGCTGAGCCCATGCAAAATGTCCATCCCTGGCACCGCGTTCATCCCTGCCACCACGTCCTTCCCTGCCACCGCGTCCATCCCTGCCACCAGGACCCCTTTGCTCATAGCTCATTGGGTGATGCCAGGGCTGCTGGGGAAGAGGCTGATTGGTATCCACAAACAGGCCATCCATTTGATTAAAATCCTCCTGTGCCAAGGTCACCCTTTGGGGAGCATTCACATGTGATACAAATCTCTGCGCATTTTTTGCCCATTCAGAGAGACCTGTCTGCATTTTCTTGGTCAGCAGTTTTCCAACGGTATTGCTTCCAGGGACCTGACCATCAGGCCAAGCAGTTGTCCACAGCCCATGTGTCAGTGCGTGATCCCACTCACAGATCACATTTCTTATTCCAAGCAAAGTGAGCAGCCAGGAGTGCTGCTGGAAGTCCTGCTCACTGGAAAGATTTCCCGTCATCACTGACCTTCGTGGATGCCCCAGAAAGGGGCACAGGGATGCTGCTGTGCACCTTTGGGTGGGACCTGCGTATCACAGAGTGCTCTGGAAATCTGGCCCGAGGCTTCTCCTGCTTCCCAAGCTGATCACAGGGAACTCCTCACGAGGCTGTTTCCACAGGGGTTGGAGAGGCTGCCTCCACCGGCAAAGAAGATTCATCAGAATTTAGAGCTGTTTTTTTAAAGATTGGCGCCTGAGCTAACATCTGTTGCCAATATTGACTTTTTTTTTCTCCTTCTCACCAAAGTGCCCCCAGTCCATAGTTGTACATTCTAGTTGTGAGTGCCTCTGTAGGATGCTGCCTCAGCATTGCCTGATGAGCGGAGCCATTTACACACCCAGGATCTGAACCCACAAAACCCTGCGCTGCTGAAGTGGAGGGCACGAACTTAACCACTCGGCTAGGGGCCTGACCCTGGGGGTCTTTGTGTTGAAGGATCCGCAGGCTGGGGGGTTGCTGGGATGCATGAGAGAGGTGCGTGGATGTCTCTAGGATGACTCATGTACACAGCTGGGGATGTGGACGGTCGATTAGAGCACAGATAAAAGAGGTCCGGCATAGTGTCTCTATCCATGCTTCACCCTGTGTGGGGGAGGGGAGAGGCATTTTTGTCTTTTTTGTTGACTCATTTACGTTTTCATTCAAAATTACTTTTGGACTGGCTACTACTAAGTCTCAGCACTCTCCCGGGTTTGAGTGCCACAGCAGTGAAACAACACTGTTAAGGCCACGGGCATCCTTTGGCTTTTAGTCTGACTCAGCAGTGGAGAAGTTGAGCAGATGTTTTCTGTGACTCAGTCAGTTGGACACAGTCAGTCCTTGCAGGAATAGAGTGTAGAGGACTGAGTCAGGAAGCAAGTGCTTGGCTAGAAATATATGTATGTAATCGACTGAAGTTTATTAAAGCCATTGTAACTACACTTGTGGATCTGGTCACTGGGAGAAATAATTTTGTTAATGTTCATAAAGCATGTAGGGTAATATCTAACACATGGCAGTGCCACAGAAGGATCTGTAGAGTAGGAATAAATGATGCATGGGCTGCAAGTAGAGGATTTAGACAAGAAATCTGGGGACATCTGTGCCACCTTCCTCACCCGTTTGCTTGCAGGTTCAGCCCTTCTGCACTTCCCCGGAGGTCCAGCCCTGTCCTAATGCACAGCCCGCATCGTGTGTGGGAGACCCATTCACCCTGCTGTCCACCCTCAGGGCTGTGGGTTCCTGGCTGCTTCCTGGGGGGACTGATGTCCCTGATCATCTTCCCCAGGGTGGACGAGCAACAGGAGAAGCAGGTCTCTCTCCTAAATAATAAAGGTTCTTCTGGAAGAATTCCTTGAGTGTAGTTATTAATGGACCCCTGCCCCACTGAGGGTAAAGGTGGGGACAAGTAAAGAAGGTTATGGAGACTGGCCTGCCGTGGCTGGAAGTGACCTGTGATGAGGGAGAGAGGAACTGGTCACCTCAGGCCCCCCACAGAGAGGGTGTGGAGGAGGGTTAATGCCCTCTGCCCTCTGCCCTCTGCTCACTGGCTGCAGGACATGGTCTCTCTGAGGGGTCAGTCACCCATGGCCCCAACACATAATTAACTAACGGTGGAAGGGGCAGAAGGGTGACTTTATACTGAAGAGGCCATATTTTTGAAGTAAGGAAAAGATGCGGTGACACCTGCAGCACAGCAAGGAGCCCCCTGGGGACGAGAAGCCCCGGCCCCTGTGTGAGGATGGGTGGGGTGCGAGGCAGGGCTGAGTCCAGAGTCTCTCTCTCTCCTTGCTCAGCCCTGGGGTATCCATCCCAGTCACAGGTGAATCTGGGCTCTGAGACAGCAGGGGGTGCTGTGGGCCTGTCCGGAGGGTCTGTGGGGTGATCTCAGCTGGGAACCCAGAGCCTGGAGCCCTGCCTTGTGCATCTGCTCTGTGCTCACTGGGGTCCAGCAGCTGGGAGCTCCCAGGGCCCTAGGAGAGGCTCCCCAGCCCCACCCATACTCAGCTTCCACCAAATGTGGGCCCAGGCACTCCAGGGGAAGGGGGTGGTTTGCATGAAGGGGCCCTCTCTGCTCTCCTGAGGGAAGAGATAAGAGGACTCTGCAGTTCCCTCACTCCTGAGGCTCCGAAGCAGAGCCTGGGTGTCTCCACCGTGGCCTGGACCCCTCTCCTCCTCGCCCTCCTCACTCACTGCTCAGGTGACTGGCTTTGGAAAGCAGGAGAAGTGATTATGGGGGACAATTTGGCTGCTCTTTAACCATAATTTTGTGCACATGCTGCGGGCAATAACCCCAGTCTCAACTCTCCGTGTCTCTACCTCCTCTGTTCCAGGGTCCTGGGCGCAGTCTGGGCTGACACAGGAAGCCTCAGTGTCTGGGTCTGTGGGACAGAAAGTCACCCTCTCCTGCGCTGGAAATAGCAACAACGTTGGAATATTTGATGTGGGCTGGTACCAAATTTCTCACGTTGCCCCCAAAACTGTGACGCTCAGAAGTTCTCGTCCCTCAGGGATCCCAGCTCGGTTCTCTGGCTCCAAGTCCGGCAACACAGCCTATCTGACCATCTCTGGGCTCCAGCCTGAGGATGAGGCTGATTATTACTGTTCAGCATGGGACGATAGCATCAGCAATAACACAGTGCTCCGGACCCATGGGGAACCGAGACCAAAATATGCCAACTATTACTGTGATCTGTATGTGGATCGTGGTGTTTCCACAGTGATG
>NW_025792674.1:3432-6223 GCF_021613505.1 Equus quagga | reverse complement strand
TGTTCTCTAAGAATTTAACTTTAAGTTTCTAAATGAAAATTTTCTATGCTTTTCTTGTTAAATATGTTTTTATTTATCTCAAAGTCCAGGAAATCGGAATTTCCTTACTGAAAGACCTGATATAGTTACAGGTGAAGATTGTGGAACCATGGATGAGAGAAGACAGTCAGACTTCATTATTGAAAAACAGTCAGTACAACATATTTTGGAAGAAAATAGGAAAGAGGTTTCAAATTTTCTTGAAGATGCGAACCAGCCAACACCCAGCCTTCTGTCAGAGAATTGTGACTCTTTTATTAGTGAAAATGTGATCAATTTATTAAACATAGATCAGTGGAGTATAAAGAAAACCTTTGACAAGTGTGGTTTTGACAGTATGGGAGATATTTGTGCAGTCACTAGTTCTGATAAAAACCATTCCACTGAGAGATGCATTAGAAGTACTTTTACAAATCCAGAGTTGACTTTTAGTAATTCTACTTTTAATAAAACAAGTTACCCAGAAAAGTGTCAGCCAAACAAGAACTATCAGAAAGAGTATAACGATCATGAAAGAAATAATCTTAGTACATCTTTTGAGAAGGATAGTTTCTCAGCCAGCTCTGAAAAAAAAGGTTGGTGTTATACGCGAGAAGGGTAATAATCTATTGGTCTTTTTGTTTTTAGTACATATTTATATATAATATAGATATGTGTGGGTGTGTGTGTGTGGGTGTGTGTGTGTGTGTATTTGGAGGAGTATAAAATTGAAAATAGAGTGACATTCTATTATGTGACATTGTGTGGACCAGTGATTTCGTTCCATATGGGTCATGCTAATAAGCTTCCAATTTAAAAAAAAGAACTAGTCTGTGCTAGAGTTTTAGTTCAATGCATACTTTTATTTTTAAAGGAAAATTTGAAAGTGATTACCAAGAGAAGGCACCACAGAAGACAATCCAGATATATCTAGTGAACTGTTTGTAAGTTTTCAGGTAAATCTGGGGAATGCAATTCAGCATCTAGTATAATGCGTATTGAAGGGTTGAATTGATGCAATGTGAGGTAGGGGTGTTGCTGTCTCAGAGTGGGCAGACTGGCCTCTACAAAGGCTTACCAGTTGTCAGAATCTTAGTAATATCACCCTAGTTGAGAGTATGGTGCTCGTATTTGCCAGCACAAAGCCGTCATCTTATCTGAATCTTAGTGTTAATTAGATTTGAGAAAACTGACTTATGTGTTCAAGAAACTTACACACTCACCAGAATGTCAATTTATTAATTTACAGTAAGAAATAGAAGGGTTACTTATATAGGAATGTTTACTGGCATGATAAGCATGTTTTCTAATTTTTGGCAGCTCTCCATGGGAAGGTGGCTTGGTTAGTATAGAATCAGAACAAGGGAGTAATAGAATTCAGATGCTAATGGCATAAGCAAACTTAT
Organism: Equus quagga; assembly: GCF_021613505.1. NCBI lineage: Eukaryota > Metazoa > Chordata > Mammalia > Perissodactyla > Equidae > Equus > Equus quagga. Next base: position 4,799 of record NW_025792674.1, on the reverse strand, counting down.
CAAGAGTTTATTGGACTGCAGTTATACTTAATTAAAGAAAACTTGTAGTTTGGGAATAGTCCTAACTTTCTTGGTAATAATTGTGGTTTAGTCAAATCTTGGTAATTAACAATCATGAATTAGAATAGGTTTTTATTTTAGAAGTACTTTCTTATAGAAATATTTAAAATATCTATTTGTAAAAAGAATACCTATATGCCATTTTTATGGGATTGGCACAACGAATAAAACATTCACAACTTATTTAATAAAATAAAAAAATTAGGTTCTTTGCTGTCAAACTTCCAGGTATTCAGAAACTTATGAATAAAAATTAGCATGTTAGACCTTGAATTTTAAAATGTACTTTATGAAAGTGATTTTAGAACATGGTTCTCAAAGCTGGGTGCAGAACTGAATCACTCAAGGGGGTGATTTTAAAATACAAAATACCAAGTTTGACCCACACCCTTAGGATGGAGCTTATTTATTTTTTAAAAAGCTTCCCTTATAATTCTGATCTGCAGCCAACTTTGGGAACCATAATTTAGAACAATAATTTTCAGAGAGAATAAATCAAACTTTAATACTGTCTTATTTGTGACCCTAGGGGTAACATCCCTTTGAAAGAATTGCCTTCTAAGCAGTCGTGGAACTTTGGACTTGGTGAGGTAAAGTACATTTTACATTATCTTTCCAATTAAGTCAGTTGATAATTCATGTCATATTTTAGTATTTGCAGTGTACTTTCATTTAAGGTTAGCTTTTATTGAAAAATTTCTTTTTAGGCTACTTTTCCTTACTCTGGAGAAATTATAGTTTAGGTCTAGAAATAAAATTATTGCCTTTTCAGAAACTATAATGTGTTTATTTGAGAAAAACCAATCTAGATGCATTTATTTCTTTATTTCTTTAAATTTTTATTTTTTTCAGATGTACATCGTATTTCGAATTCTGTGTACATTACATCATCTTCCCCGTTCGCACACTAATTATAGTGCATCCCCTCCCATGTGAGCCTAATCACCCCTTTTGCCCTCCTGCCTCCCCCAGTGGTAACCACCAGTCCAATCTCCAATGCTATGTGTTTTTTTTTCTTTTTGTCGTTTTTAATCTTCTACTTATGAGTGAGATCATATGGTATTTGACTTTCTCCCTCTGACTTATTTCACTCAGCATAATACCCTCAAGGTCCATCCATGTTGTCACAAATGGCCGGATTTCGTCATTTCTTATGGCTGAGTAGTAGTCCATCGTGTATAAATACCACATCTTCTTTATCCATTCGTCCCTTGATGGGCACCTAGGTGGCTTCCAAGTCTTGGCTATTGTGTATAATGCCGCAATGAACTTAGGGGTGCAAGGATCTTTATCCCTTTGTGTTTTCA
>NW_025792674.1:0-3332 GCF_021613505.1 Equus quagga | reverse complement strand
CAAGTCTTGGCTATTGTGTATAATGCTGCAATGAACATAGGGGTGCAAGTATCTTTATGCCTTTGTGTTTTCAAGTTCTTTGGATAAATACCCAGCAGTGGAATAGCTGGATCGTATGGTAGATCTATCCTTAATTTTCTGAGGATACTCCATCCTGCTTTCCATAGTGGCTGCACCAGCTTGCACTGCCACCAGCAGCGAACAAGGGTTCCCTTCTCTCCACACCCTTTCCAACATTCGTTGTTTCCTGTGTTGTTATTTATAGCCATTCTGACCGGAGTGAGGTGATACCTCATTGTAGTTTTGATTTGCATTTCCCTGATAGCTAATGATGTTGAGCATCTTTTCATATGCCTGTTGGCCATCTGGACATCTTTGGAGAAATCTCTGTTCAGATCTTTTGCCCATTTTCTAATTGGATTGTTGGTTTTTTTGTTGTTGATCTATATAAGGTCTTTGTATATTTTGGATGTTAACCCCTTATTTGATATATGGTTTGCAAATAGCTTCTCCCAATTGTTAGGTTCTCTTTTCGTTTTGTTGATGGTTTCCTTTGCTGTGCAGAAGGTTTTTAGTTAGATGTACTCCCATTTGTTCATTTTTTCTTTTGTTTCCCTTGCCCGGTCAGACATGGGACTTGAAAATATGCTGCTCAGACCAATGTCATAGAGCATACTGCCTATGTTTTCTTCTAGAAGTCTCATGGTTTCGGGTCTTACATTCAAGTCTTTAATCCATTTTGAGTTGATTTTTGTGCATGGTGTAAGGGAATGGTGTACTTTCATTCTTTTGCATGTGGCTGTCCAGTTTTCCCAACACCATTTATTGAAGAGACTCTCCTTTCTCCATCGTATGCTCTTGGCTCCCTTGTCGAATATTAGCTGTCCATAAACGTGTGGGTTTACTTCTGGGCTCTCAATTTTGTTCCATTGATCTGTGTGTCTGTTTTTGTGCCAGTACCATGCTGTTTTGGTTACTATGGCTTTGTAGTACAATTTGAAATCAGGGAGTGTGATACCTCCAGCTTTGTTCTTTTTTCTCAGGAATCCTTTGGCTATTCGGGGTCTTTTGTTGTTCCATATAACTTGTAGGATTCTTTGTTCTATTTTTGTAAAAAATGTTGTTGGAACTTTGATAGGGATTGTGTTGAATCTATAGATTGCTTTAGGAAGTATGGACGTTTTAACGATGTTAATTCTTCCAATCCAAGAGCACGGACTATCTTTCCATTTCTTTGTGTCTTCTTCGATTTCTTTCAACAATGTTTTATAGTTTTCGGTGTAGAGATCTTTCACCTCTTTGGTTAAGTTTATTCATAGGTATTTTATTCTTTTTGTTGCAATTGTAAATGGGATTGTATTCTGAATTTCTCTTTTTGCTACTTCGTTGTTAGTGTATAGAAACGCAACTGAGTTTTGTACATTGATTTTGTATCCCGCAACTTGACTATATTCCTTTATTATTTCTGAAAGTTTTTTAGTGGACTCTTTAGGGTTTTCTAGATATAAAATCATGTCGTCTGCAAAGAGTGACAGTTTCACTTCTTCTTTTCCAATGTGGATCCCTTGTATTTCTTTTTCTTGCCTGATTGCTCTGGCTAGGACTTCCAATACTATGTTAAATAAGAGTGGTGACAGCGGGCATCCTTGTCTGGTTCCTGTTCTTAGAGGGATAGCTTTCAGTTTTTCTCCATTGAAAATGATATTTGCTGTGGGTTTGTCATATATGGCCTTTATTATGTTGAGGTATTCTATACCCATTTTATTTAGAGTTTTTATCATAAATGGATGCTGTATCTTGTCAAATGCTTTCTCTGCATCTGTTGAGATGATCATGTGATTTTTATTCTTCATTTTGTTAATGTGGTGTATCACGTTGTTAGATTTGCAGATGTTAAACCATCCCTGCATCCCCGGAACGAAACCCACTTAATCATGATGTATGATCTTTTTAATGTATCGTTGTATTCGATTTGCTAGTATTTTGTTGAGGATTTTTGCGTCGATGGTCATCAGTGATATTGGCCTGTAATTTTCTTTTTTTGTGTTGTCCTTGTCTGGTTTTGGTATCAGGATAATGTTTGCTTCGTAGAAGGAGTTAGGAAGCCTCTCCTCCTCTTCAATTTTTTGGAAGAGTTTGAGAAGGATAGGTATTAACTCTTCTTTGAGTGTTTGGTAGAATTCACCAGGGAAGCCATCTGGTCCTGGACTTTTATTTTTTGGGAGGTTTTTGATTGCTGTTTCGATCTCCTTACTGGCGATCGGTCTATTCAAATTTTCTACATCTTCTTGGTCCAGTTTTGGAAGGTTGTATGTTTCTAAGAATTTATCCATTTCTTCTAGATTATCCAATTTGTTGGCGTATAGCTTTTCATAGTATTCTCTTATTATCTTTTGTATTTCTGAGGTGTCCGTTGTAATCTCTGCTCTTTCATTTCTGATTTTATTTATTTGAGCCTTCTCTCTTTTTTTCTTGGTGAGTCTAGCTAAGGGTTTGTCCATTTTGTTTATCTTTTCGAAGAACCAGCGCTTGGTTTCATTAATTTTTTCTATTGTTTTCTTAGTCTCTATTTCATTTATTTCTGCTCTGATTTTTATTATTTCCTTCCTTCTGATTTTGGGCTTTGTTTGTTGTTCTTTTTCCAGTACATTTAGGTATGCTTTTAGATTGTCTATTTGGGATTTTTCTTCTTTGTTGAGGTAGGCCTGAATTGCTATAAACTTCCCTTGTAGAACCGCTTTTGCTGTATCCCACAGATTTTGGCGTGTCATGTTTTCATTTTCATTTGTCTCCAGGAATTTTTTGATACCTTCTTTGATTTCTTCATTGACCCAATCATTGTTCAGTAGCGTTTTGTTCAATCTCCACATTTTTGTGGCTTTTCTGGTTTTCTTTCTGTAGTTGATTTCCAGTTTCATACCTTTGTGGTCAGAAAAGATGCACGGTATTATTTCGATCTTCTTAAATTTATTGAGACTTGTTTTGTGGCCTAATATGTGATCAATCCTGGAGAATGTTCCATGGGCATTTGAAAAGAATGTGTACTCTGTGGTTTTTGGATGGAATGTTCTGTATATATCTACTAAGTCCATCTGGTCTAATGTGTCCTTTAAGGCGAATGTTTCCTTATTGATCTTCTGTTTGGATGATCTATCCATTGGTGTAAGTGGAGTGTTAAAGTCCCCTACTATTATTGTGTTACTGTCTATTTCTCCTCTTATGTCTGTTAATAATTGCTTTATATATTTAGGTGCTCCTATGTTGGGTGCGTAGATATTTACAAGTGTTATATTTTCTTGTTGGATTGTTCCCTTTATCTTTATGTAGTGCCC
>NW_025792673.1:0-1240 GCF_021613505.1 Equus quagga | reverse complement strand
CAGAGGAGGTGAAGCTTGGAGACTCAGAGATGACCAGAAGCATCACAGCTGGCAGCACCTGCACGTAGCCAGGCCCTCGCCACCCCAGCGGCTGCTAGGTCCCTCTTCGTTGCCCTCCTTCGGTGCCCACCCCACACCAAAGCACAGTGTTCTTGGGCCAACGATGCAGCTGGACGCTGGGGAGGTGGGCGGGCTCACCGGTGGGAGAGGAAAGAGAGGCCTCGCAGAAGCCATCACTGTGCGCCAGACACTGGGCTCTGATGGTGAGCTCAGCATAAAATTTGTGAGGGAGTGTGCGTGTCTGACAGGGAGAGAGAGAGAGAGAGATGGATGAGATCTGTGAGGTCCTGCACGTGGAGTGTTAAACACCATTTTGATAATTGTATCATGATTCTAGGACTTGAATGTTGGTTTCTTACTAAACCTGCCCGTTTCCTCCTGTCACCCACCCTTCTTCCCCAGGGCTGGTCAGAAGAGAAGCCCCAGCCCCACCCTGCTGAACTCAGGCACCTCCTGATGCGCTGGCTGCCCTCCATGGCCCCTTCAGAGAGAGATGCTCCCGGACCCAGGGGGCCCTGGGGAAAGGAGGGCAGGGCAGGTGTGCCCCACCCTGGGCCCCAGCGGGGCCCAGGCTGACAGCTGTGGTGGAAGACGGTTGAGCCCTGGATCCCAACCACAGAAGGGCAGTTGGCAGATGTCCCCCTGGGAGAGAGCCCCAGGGGTAATGGCCATGGGCTCTGCAGGGGGCGGGGCACTGGGGAAGGGACCTGAGAAGGCCCAGGCAGAGGACAGGGCCACACAGGCCAGGGTGCATTGTGACAGCTGCTGCCAGCAAGAGAGACCGGGGGCACCTGCCGACTCCCTCTCCAGGGAGCCCAGGCCAGCAGGTCCTTTGACCCTGAGGGTGGATGAGGCCCAGGACAGGCCTGATGGGTCGATGGGTCGTGAGGCCCCCTGGGGGCAGAGCCCTGGCCCCAGGCAGCTCTGGCCGCTGATACTGCTGGGTCTGGCTGTGGGCACCCATGACCTGCTGCCCCCAACAGCAGCACCACGGAGCAAGACCCCGGACCCTGGAGCCCCAGCAGGAAGCAGCCCTTGGAGGCTGTGGGACAGGTAAGGGGCTGAGCCATGTTCGGGGTGGGGGGTCAGTCTGGATTGGGAGTGGGGGACAGAGAGCCTCAGTGAGAGAAGAGGGGAGAGAAGGGAGAATGAGCCAAGAGGAGAGGGCTGGGCAGACACT
>NW_025792672.1:0-4082 GCF_021613505.1 Equus quagga | reverse complement strand
CTTAGGAAACACACATATATAATTACACTATATGATAAAGCATTGAAAAATATTTTATAAATATTACAAAATATAGTCCACAAATTTTATTTTCTAAAATTTTGGTTTGCACATGGTTTAGAGCTATTTCACTAATAATTAATGAATGCAAAAATTCATACTCATAAAATGTGCTGCCACAGATATATTAACTAATAGCTTGTTGAATAAATAGTTGGAATTATCAATTGCAGTATAAGAGTTGAACAATCTATAGCATAGCAAATCAAATTTTTCAGAAATAAAATAATGAATCTAACAATATTATATTGAGTGACAAAGCAATTTTGTGACCACTAATTTTCTGAATGTGTCTTTCACATCTTTGTTCCTAAGGCTGTAGATCAAAGGATTCAGCATAGGAATCACCACTGTGTAAAACACAGAAGCCACTTTAACTATGAGCCAAGAAGTTTTAGGATTAGGGATACAGTAAAGGAAAAGAATGGTTCCATGGAAGATGGTGATGGCTGTCAGATGGGAGGCACAGGTGGAGAAAGTTTTCTGGCGCCCACTTGCAGAAGGCATCCTCATAACAGTGATAAAAATGAGTATATAGGACAGCAGAATAATCATCAGGCTGCTCCCCTCATTAAATATGGCAATAATAAAACACAGCATCTGGCTGATATGGGGATCTGAGCAGGAGACAGAAACAATTACAGAGTAGTCACAGATAAAATTATTTATGATGCTAGACTCACAATAGGATAATGCAAGAAGAAAATATGTGAGTGTCAGGGCACACACTATACCCCATGAGTAAGACCCAGCCACCAGAAGCGCACAAAGCTTCTGGGACATAATAGTGGTATAGAGTAAGGGGTTACAAACTGCCACAAAACGATCATAGGCCATCGCTGCTAACATGAAAGTTTCTGTTACAGCAAATATGCAAGCAAAACAAAATTGTAGAATGCAACCAGAGAAAGGGATGGTTCTGTCTTCTGCAATCAAGTTCTCCAACAGTTTAGGTGTAACTATGGTAGAATAACAGAAATCTACAAAGGACAAGTGACTAAGAAAAAAGTACGTGATCGTGTGGAGTTTTGGATTGATCTTGATGATTATTATCATGCCTAACTTCCCCACGACAGTGACTGTGTAGGTAGACAAGAAAACCAGGAAGAGTGGAATCTGGAGTTCTGGATATTCTGAAAAACCCAGGAGAATAAAAGTAGGTATGATACTTTGATTTCCTTTGGATAACATCATGATTCCTGTTGAGTAAAGAATCAAAAGTCATTCCTAAAAATACAACTGAATACAGGAAGAAACAGAGAGAAGAAAGAGGCTTCCTATTTGTCTGTGAAGTTTGTACAGAACAGTGATTCTCAAAGTATAGTTCCCAACCAGCAGCAAGAACACCTGACAATTTGTTAGGGGTGCAAATTCTCTAGCCACATCACCAACTTCCTGAATCAAAAACTCTAGTATGGGGACCACAGTTTGTGATTTAACCACCCCTTGAGGTGATTTTGGATTTTGATGCATGCTAAATTATGAGAATCATTGTTATAGAAAATGCATAGTAATAATCCTATTGTTTAAAATTCAGCTCTTGTTAGTATTATTAATATAGAATTGAAATATAAATTTAGAGCATGAAAGAAATTATTAAAAAACCCAAAACTTAGAGAGGCAGAACAGAAGCACAGAGCACCTTGTTGTGGTTCTAAGAATCACACTAAGGATCAAGGAGATCACTTGGTGTTGCAAGTGGTGCCACATAAATCTTAGTATTAATTATTGTTATGTGTTTGACATTTTCTAGACATAATACAGAATGAAATACCCATAGAATTTAGGAGTTGGAATAAATCTTAAAATGCATCCTGTTTGTGCCTTCCACATGATGCTTGAGAATTGAAGATAATTTCATCCATGAAATGATTATGTGGCCTCCATCAAAACCTCCATTAATGGTACACTGCCTCCTGGGGTAATTTTGTGGCTCTTTTATTGACATTTTGCATAACATTTATTATTTTATTAAAGTTATTTAATTATATTTTCATTAACTATTTATTAATGTGCTTTTAGGTCATCTATTTTGATATATGCTTTAAAAATTATACGCATATATTTAAATATATAAACTGTATATATATTTTTTGAGAAGTGTCTTATATTCACCAACAATAGTTCGATACAAAATATGTTCTACAATCCAATGAAAATAACACATTTTCTTAACCCCTCTGAGAGGTAAGCCCTCTCTTATGAGGAGGCAAACTTGGAGACGATAAGGAAGTGAGAGCAGTGAGACCATAAAATGAAGGGCCCCAAGATATAGACATGAGGCTGCAGTGGAATTAGATGAATGATCTGTCCCATCCTCTTAGCTTTGTCTGGAGCAAGTGTCAGCCTCCAGACTTAGCTCCATGATCACCTACTTTTACATGTGCTACAAGCAACCCCGGATATAAAGCATCTATCATCAGCATCTTTTTTCCAGTAGCAAATGGGACTTGTTGGATACACTGTAAATATCCATTATTGTTTAGTCTATTTTAATAAGTAAGTCTCCTTCAACATTTGAATGTATTAGGAAAATCCTTGCATATTAAAGAGATTACTATTCCTGCTCCGGCTTATTGGCAAACTTCCTAGGTCAATAACAAAAAGATACTCAGGAAAAGACTTGGTCCTCGAACTCTAGCAATTTCAAATAATTTTGGTGAAAATCAATAGATTAGGATTAGGTTTGTACTCAAATTGAAACTAGGCCTATAACATTTCAAAAATCAACCTATATCCCATAAATTTTCTGTGACTTCACTATTGCTCACTGCTGCCAGTTTCTGTGATACAAAATTTAATTATCAGAAACACTTCATTGCCCTGTTAGTGACAATTAAAATGTCTCTGACCATGGGGCCAGCCCAGTGGCATAGTGGTTAAGTTTGTGCACTCTGCTTCAGCAGCCCAAGGTTTGTGGGTTTGGATCCTGGGTGGAGACCTAAATGTCACTTATTAAGCAAGGCTGCGGCAGCATGTCACATACTAAATAGAGGAAGATTGACACACATGTTAGGTCAGCGACAAACTTCCTCAAGCAAAAAGAAGAAGATTGGCAACAGATGTTAGCTCAGGGCCAATCTTCCTCACCAAAAAATAAGTATCTGAGCATAAGAAGAGTCATTTATAATTTTTGGAATAATCTACATGAGCTGTAGCTCCATATTTTCCACCTAAAGGGAAAGATACCAAAAGAGAAATGAACTGACCTGAAACCAGAGATCTTGATATCTTTTGATCATTAATGAACCTCAGGCATTTTTCTTCTCAGTAATCAAACATTCTGTAAGATAGCATCAGGCTTGAAGTTCGTAACAAAAGTGGCAGTATATTTTAATGAGTATGCCAGTAAAATGGCATTGTACTTTCAAGACATAGGAAATCTCAGAGAATACACAGAAAAAGCTGAAATCATAGTACAAACTCTGCCACTTATGTATGTCTCTATGACAGTGGAGTTATAAACTATAGAAAATTATAACTGAAGTAATCCTCGGTGGGCCATGAATCATACAGTTAGTAGAAACACTGTCTCTTGCGTCATTATGGTAGATGCATTTTCTTCTAAATCATTAGGGATAATTACGTCTTCACATCTATTCCATTAATTGCTTGTAGATATTAAATTATTGAAATAATACAAATTGATTAAAAAAATGTAAATGGTTTGAGTTTTAACTGAGAAAAAAGGGACAATCCAGAATTAGCTGTTATTAACTCAACTACCTTTCAAATTCCACATTGAAGTTTAGAGTGGAGAAGCTTGGCCAATGCTACCTTAAGCAAAGGACGAATATGACCATCACCAATGATACAATGTGGATATCATTTACCTCCTGTGGTATGATGTGATGAGAAAGATCTGACCTGTGTGATATTCTTCCCACACAATCCATAATCTCAGTTTAATGTGAGAAAATCATCAGGTAAACCCATATTTGGAAGTATTCTACAGGCTTACTAGCCAGCACACCTTAGGACTGTCAAAGTCAAGAGAAGAGTGAAAAATTGTCAAATACTGG
>NW_025792671.1:0-3182 GCF_021613505.1 Equus quagga | reverse complement strand
TGGGTAGACAGCAGGGCAGACCTAATAAAGGTTTGGGCAGACTAGTGGGGAGTCCTAAGTCAGCTGTTAAAGAAGTCCTGCACCGTCAGAGATGGGCCTGCACTACCACTGCCACGCGCAGTCGCCGGCTGAGAGCAGTCCAAGGAGGTGTGGCCTCGGTGTGAATGCCTAGGCAGATGCAGGTGGGAAATCAGGTGTCCTCCCCACAGCAGGACCTCTGAGTGGCCCACTTTCATGCCCACCACACCAGTGAAAAGGGAAAACTGCTTTAATTAATGAATGAATCCACATTATATTAAGAAGCCCCTCAAGTTCAGGGAAACATGCAGGCAGCAGCCCTCGTTGGTCAGCTTTAAAAGATCCCAGGTGACGACAGTCATGTACTTTTGGAGGTGGACTTAGGGAAGCTTTCAGAGATGCTTAACAAGGAGAGCTTGTGGGCCTGGTATTCTCCAGGTTAGAGAGGTCGATTACAAATTAAAATACAGGATGAATACATAATAACCATAATGAAGAAACATAACTAAGAAAATTCCTAATAGGTGGATATCAACAGAAGGTCATATAACTCAATCAGTCGTCACTCCTTAAGTAGAGTGTGCAAGGACCCATGTGTGAGGCAGCTGCCGCCAACGCAAGAGCAGCAGCCCCACGCCTTATCTCCCCTTTCAAACAGGCAAGTGATTTTTTTACGTCATTCACTTTTATTTAAAGTTGAGGTGGAATGAGGATGATAACCAATGTCTTAACAATATTCCCCATGCTCCTAATTCTTCTTTCAATGTTTCAACTTTCAATCTTTGATTGCTAACATGCTTAAGCAACAACCACCACCAAACAAGAGGCCAATGCTCCAGATTCTTTCTGTTCTTTCTGGGGCTCATAATTGAGCAGAGTTTTAAGTGAGAATTTTCCAGGAGCCAATTTGGTAATACGTGCCTAGAGTCTTCAAAATATTTATACCCTCTAAGTTATTCACCTCTGGGAGTCTCTCCAAGGAAAATAGACTGGTATAGGGTGACTGCATAATCTCACTCATTTATGAGTGAAAAGCTAAGTTTGAATCCAGTAACTTTCCTTTATTCTTTATTGTGTATTATGATTTTCCTGCAATAGCATGCATTACTTTGCTTTAGCACTGTTACGAACTGAATCATCTTCCCCCCAAATTCCTATGTCCCTACTGCCAGTACTTCAGAATGTGGCAATATTTGGGGATAGGACCTTTAAAAGAGGTGATTTAGTAAAATGAGACTTTTAAAGTGGGCCTGTAATCCACTCTGACCAGTGTCCTGATAAAATGGAAATTGAACACACAGAGAGACAACAGGGACGCACACGTGGAGGAAAGGCCACATGTGGATGGAATTAGAAAGCCGTCGACATGCCCAGGAGAGAGGCCTGGGGAGAAGCCAAGCATGCTGGCTTTCTGATCTCTGTCCAGCCTCTAGCACTGTGAGAAACAAATGTCTGTTGTTAAGCCGCCCAGGCGGGGGTGTTCTGTTCTGGCAGCCGAGCAGACTAGAGCCGGAGCTCTAATTCATCCGAAAAACATTTATCCCATCTTTTCATTTTCATTATTCCTAGGAAACTAGCACAAATGTATATAATTTTTAAATTCAAGCATCACAAAAGGGTGTATATTTAGAAGTGAGTTTCCTTCCCACTTACTTCCTAGGCCTGCCGTCCAGAGAAAACTGCCATCCCCACTTTCTTGTATATCTCTCCCCAAAAACTCCAGTTTGAATAAGCAAAAAAATATGTATCCTGTATTTTTATGTAAAATGAGACTATACTATCTTCATTATTGTGCACCTTGCCTTTTGAACTTAGTCTACCTTAGGAGTTTCTGTATCAATGCATTTAGTTCTTCTTCAATGTTTCCCGTTGCAACGATGCAATAATTGATGGAACCAATCACGTGAAAGGACAGTTAGGTGGTTTTTCATTTTCTGGCTTTACACTTTTGTAACAAGTACACTTGTACACACATTTTTGCATACATGGATAAGTATTATGTGATAAGTTCATAGAAATGAAAAAATAGGTCAAAGGATAAAAATTTTTTAAATTTTGATGGCTATTGCCTTCTTGTTTTGCAGAGAGGTTGTGTTAATTTAAACTCCCACCCTGAGTATGGAAGTGCCAATTTCCACAGTCACCAACACTGTGTGTTGTCAAATTCTTAATCATTCCTAATCTCACTGGTAGAAATGGCATCTTACTGTTTTAAATGAAATTTAATTAATTACAAGTTTGGTTGAGATCTTTTCACATGTGTAAGACACAGCTGGATTTCTTCTTTTGGGCTGCCTATTTATGGCCTGTGCCCTTCTGAGTCTAGGGTTTCTTTGTCTTCATTGATTTATCACTGTGCATTTCTGTCCTTTTTGTATACAGTTCTATAAGTTTTGACAAATGCTGGGGGTCGTGTATCACCGTAATCAAGATACAGAACAGCCCCACCACACGGAAAATTCCCTCCTGCTGCTCCTTTATGGCTAATTCCTCCGCCAGCTTCGCATCCCTGGCAGCTGTTGTCTGCTCTCTAGTTTTGCCTTTTCTAGAATGTCATAAATGAATTATACAGTATGTAGTTTTTGAGTCTGGCTGTTTTCACTTAGCAAAATGTATTTGGGATTACTTCTTATCGTTGTGTGTATCAATCATCCATTCCTTCTCCTTGCTGAGTACTATTCTAGTGTAGGGACATATCACAACTTGGTGATCCATCCCCCAGTTGAAGGAAATTTAGGTTATTTCCACTTTTTTTGCTGCCTATGAGTAAAATTGTTATGCACATTCACATACAGGTTTCTGTGTGAACATAAGTTTCCATTTCTCTTGAGTAAGTGCCCAGGGCTGAGATCACTGGGTCATATGATACACGTGTGGGTACCTGTATAAGAAACTGCCAGGCTGTTTTCCAGACTGACTTTACCATTTTGCATTTCCACAGAACGCAAGAGAGTTCCAGTTACTCAGCATCCTTGCCAACACTTGGTTTGGGTTTTATTGTGAGAGTTTCTTCGGCTTTGTTGAGTTTGGTTTTTGTTTGGATTTTTTTGGTTTTGGGTTTGGGAGGGTTTTTTTGGTCTTTTTCTTTTGGTCATTCTGTGAGGTGTTTTGGTCATTCTGGAGGACCTGGAAGATGATACTGCCTCTGTGTCCTCTATGGCTTC
>NW_025792670.1:0-1265 GCF_021613505.1 Equus quagga | reverse complement strand
GCCGGAACCACCTCTCAGACGTGCCACAGCCACATGCCGCTGACTCCAGAATCACCTGCCGGGCATACTGGACCGACCTCTCAGACGTGCCAGAACCACATGCCGGACACACCGGAACCACCTACTGGACAGACTGGAACCACCTTTCGGACCCGCCTGAACCACCTGCTGAGCACGTCGGAACAACCTGCTCGACTTGCTGTTGCCACCTGCTGGACATGCCAAAATCACCAGCCGGCTATGCCAGAAACACTTGCTGGACACTCCGGAATCACCTGCAGGGCATGCCGGAACCACCTCTCCGACGTGCCAGAACCACATGTCAGACACTCTGGAATCACCTGCCGGGCACGACGGACCACCTCTCAGATGTGCCAAAACCATGTTCCAGAGAGACCGGGAGCACCTGCCGAGCACGCCAGAACCACCAGCTGGACACGCGGGAACCACCTGCCGGCTACACCAGAACCACTCGGCAGACACTCTGGAATCACCTGTCAGGCATGCAGGAACCAGATGCCAGAGACACCGGATTCACCTGCCGAACATGCCGGAACCTCTTGCTCGACTCGCCGGAACCAGCTGCCGGAGATGCCAAAATCACCTGCTGGCTACGCCAGAACCACTTGGTGGACAATGTGGAATCACCTGCCGGACATGCCAGAACCACCTGTCAGACGTGCCGGAACCACGTGCCGGACACGCCGGAACCACATCCCTGACACAACGGAACGACCTGCCAGACCTGCCTGAACCACCAGCTGACCATGCCGGAACAATCTGCTCGACTTGCTGGAGCCACCTGCTGGACATGCCAAAATCACCAGCCGGCTATGCCAGAACCACTTGCCGGACACTCCAGAATCACCTGCAGGGCATGCCGGAACCACCTCTCAGACGTGCCGGAAGCACATGCCAGACACGCCGAAACCAACTCCCGGACAGAACAGAACCACCTAGCAGACCTGCCTGTACCACCTGCCAAGCATGCCGGAACCACCTACCGGCCACGCCAAAATCACCTGTGGGCTACGCCAGAACCACTTGGAGGCCTTTCCGGCATCACCTGCCGGGCATGCCAGTACCACTTCTCAGATGTGCCAGAACCACATGGCGAACAGTCCGGAATCACCTAATGGGCATGCGGGAACCCACTTCAGACGTACCAGAACGACGTGCGACACGCGCCGGAACCCACTACCAGACAGACCAGAACCACCTGCCGGACACACCGAAATCACCTGCCGAGAACGCCAGAACCACCT
>NW_025792669.1:0-1231 GCF_021613505.1 Equus quagga | reverse complement strand
AGTGCCAGCTTGTCTCCCCTCAAGTCAGACATTAGGTGTATTTGCAAAAATGTAAAACCAGGCCACTCTCCTCACTACTTGTGCTTTGAGAAATGTAATTACTTTCCTAACAACATGTTACTTGGATTAACATGAAGTGGTCTATTATCATTCTTTTAAATATACTAATCACTAAATATTTTTAAAGATTCTGAGCTTTAACATCTAATATGATAAAAATTGATAGAGTCCTTGAAGGCCTCTGCCTGTTCAATGTAAAGGAATCCTGAGACCAAAATGCTTTATAGCTGTTTCTTCATAGTTTGTGTCACTATGGGAAATGTCACCATACTTCTTACTTAAATTCTATATTTGATTGAATATTCCTGGTGACAACATGAGGAACACTCTGAGTTTTGTAAACAGATTCACCGTCGGCTGCGTTGTGTCCTCCTGTTGTTTTCTGTATCCCGTCCTGACGCTTGGATCTTCTCCGGGTAGACGATCACGTTTCTTCTCTTCCCATCCTGACGCCCCTTCTTTTCCTCTCCTTACAGCCCCGTCCATGATGGCCAGTTCCATGCTGAAGAACAGCAGAGACAGTGAGTAGCCTGGGCCTGTGCCTGATCCTAAGACACTGCATCTAGTTTCCCCATTTAGTACAGCATTTGCTAATTTTGTAGTACGTATTCCTTACCTAGCTAAGAAAGACCCCTTCGATTTCATGCAGTGAAGAGACCTTTCATAAAACCATGAATAGGAGTTGAATTTTACAATCATCCTGGCTGATTGAAATGATTATATGAGTTTTCTTTTTTACTTTATTTATATGATGAGTCACATGACAAGTTTTCTGATGTCCAACCATCCTTATCGTTCATGGGATCTTCCCACACCACTTGATCACAATATGCTGTTTTTCATAAACCATTGCATTTGACTAGGTTATGTCTTACGATGGATTTTAAAATCCATACGGATAGGGGAAACGCAAATGTCTGCTCTTATAAACATTCTACCTGGCTTTAGAATCGAGATTGCATTAACCTGAGGAAATGAGTGCAGTCAATTATATACATATTTTTCTGTTTTTTGAAGAACGTGTATAAGGTTCCGGTTGTTCCTTATAGTTTAGGAGAGCTCACCTGCAAACTCACTGGGGCCAACGGTATTAGGCAGGGACAGTCCTTGACAAAACTTCTCAACTTCTTTAAAACTTATTTCCACATCCAGGGCCCCTAGTTTTTCCTGC
>NW_025792668.1:0-1316 GCF_021613505.1 Equus quagga | reverse complement strand
GGGCGGGGGTTAGACAACATGTCAGGGCTCTTGCTGGCCTGGCTGTCAGGGTGCCTGGGCTCAGTCCAGGCTCTGTTGTAACTCTGTGGTCCCTTCAGTCGGCCACTGCCCCCTCCTGGGACTGTGTCCCTCCCTCATCTCTCACAGGAGGAAGACCTGCAGCAGGGTCCTCAAACTTGTCTGAAAACCACAGAACCATTTCCTCAAGTAAATGTGATATCTAAACTCAATATGCATGTGGCTGGGCTACTTTTTTAAATATTATTTTTGTTTTGCTTTTGGCATTTTCCTTTTTGTCTTTTCCCATCAAGGATCCAGGTTCTTAGTATGTCTTAGATACAGAGATATTTTTTCGGCTCCAGATCAGAAGCTGTGTGTCCTCACTGCTCTGCGCTTGTGAAAGTTCCCGCAGTCATGAAGAGATTGTGTTGCTGCCTGCTTTGTGCACAATAAGGTGGGAAAGGCCCTGCCTGTGATGGTCACATGATCCCAGAGTTCGTATCCCTTGTGGTGAGAGGGTAGTGCTGTGTGAGTTTGGAGTAGGAGCTCAGAGCTGGAACGTATGCTCAGCTCCCAGGTCGTGCCCCATATGAGCAGCAAGCCCTTGGAGAGATGGCTGCTGGGAGTGTTTCCTGAGCTGAGCCCAAGACAGGGAGATCCTCATTCAGCAAATGATCCCGTACTCTATGTGCGGACTCCAGCCAAAAACCTACTGAAGTCAAAAAACCTGGGTGGTCTGGAACCTATGGATGCAGCAGTGACTATGCTGGCCTAAAGAGGAGAGGCCTTTCTCCATGTTTCCAGACAAGGTGAACCTCCCAGATTCTGGTTTGATTCTGCACAGGCAGGAGGTACAGTAACCACAGGGATCAGCTTTCCAGCCACTCCAGTTGGATGGGTGTTTAGAGTCTGACTCTAGTTGCCTTCAAGCAAATACATAATACAGTTTTTCCTACCCTCTGAATCTGTGCAATGACATTCCTACTTCCCACTTTTGAGGCAAACGAAGGTAAGGCTGCCCTCGTCGCCGTTCTCCCTCCCTATGGGATGCCCTCTCCTCTAGGTGAAGATGATGCTCCAGTGGACAGAGTGTGGTGACTTCACCCCTAGAAACTAATGACTAATATCTTTTCCAAGTCCCTCGCCCTGCTGTTCTAGAGTCACACGTACTCACGTTCACACGGATGGTGACCAGCAATAGAAACAGAACACAAGTACTTTATTCCTGTGGATTTCCCACGAGATCTAGGCCATGTGCACTCATGTGACAGGGAGAGAGAGTTACATGATTTGGGTGAAACTCACACTGTCAGTGT
>NW_025792667.1:20041-22002 GCF_021613505.1 Equus quagga | reverse complement strand
TTTTTTTAAGCTTAAAATAAAATAGGAACTAGCACAAGAAAAACGCTACTTTACTTATATGTAATTAGTCATTTAGCTCCTTTAGTCAGAGTTTATCTGTTTATAGAATGAGAAGACGGTGGCCAGTTGGCCTGGAAGGCCCATTAAAGCTTGACCCACCTGTGCAGAAATCACTCTTCACCAAGGCAGGGAGCTGGCCATCCAGTCTCTGTTTCCTGCCTCTATAAGACGGTGTCATCACCTAATAAAGGAGCCAACCTGTTTCCAGGGTGACCAGTTGTCCAAGTTAGCCTAGCACAGAGAGATCTTCCAGGATTCAAGATGGTCAGTGCTAAAACTGGGACAGTCCCAGGCAAAGCAAGATGAGCTGACCACCCCCTGCACCACTCCACTTCGAGCATGTACCCCCTGTCCAGACCCCATTCCTACCTTACTAGTCTTGTGTAGAGGGGACAGAACTAGGGTAGAGACCTGCAGTGTAATCAGACTCAACAACTAAAATGAATTTCTACTTATTCAAAATGTCCTTCCACACGTTCAAAGTTTTCATTACTGTTAATTACGTGACATCTGTTTCTAAGGGGAAAATTTAGGAAAATAGCTCATAAGATGCACTTTGCTTGAAATTTTCCTTAGATTTTACCACCTGCTACAAAGCAGCAAGCCTCATTTAGACAGGCTCGATCCCCCTTTCCACGCTTGTATCCAGGAGCTGCAAGACAGATGTGTTCAATGCATTTGATTTGTTTTGGCATTTTGGGCACAAACTTAATTATGATAAACCAGTCTAGCCCTTTCTCACCTACCCTCCTCTTCAGAGTGGATCACACTGATAAAGTGTGATTTAAGTATATTTTTCAGTAATTCTAAATAATTGACCCAGGGAAATTAAAATAATATTTTCCTGTTCTACTTGTCATAACCTGTCGAGATATCTTTCAAAATGTGCTACTGCAGGGAAAAAAGAAATTTTATACACATATTATTGCTGAAATTTCCTGGCTCTTTGCCTCGCTGAAGAGCAATGCATGAAATATTTATTCAAAAATGGAAATATTAAGAATTAAATGAATTTAAACCATCCTAATTACTTTATGAGCATTTCTCCACTGCTTAAGGAAACTCCAAATTATCTTCAGTTCTGCATAGGCTGTGTTGGCTAGAACATCTTGTTGTAAAAATGAAAAACCCCTCTCAAATAACTAACTCGAATGATCTAATTCTATTTAAATAACCGTGCTCAGGATGAAGTAACTGGCTTAGCGTTTCAGGAACAAAGTCAGAAGAGTTAAAGAACTTTCAGCTACATGGGACCTGGAAGATCATTCATTCTCTCACTGGACAAACATTTATTTATGGAGCCTAGAGTTTCTACCCTCATGGAACTTACATTCCAGAAGGATAGATAGACAGCCATCCCTGTGATGGTGATGATAAGTAATAGGAAGAAAACCAGCAGGGTGAAAATGACAAACATTGTCTTATCTTAAAGGAGGAGCATCTCTCAGAAAGCAATATCTGCATTGTGACCTAAAGTAACCTGAGGGAGGAGAGAGGATGCTCCCCACCATCATCATCTTTACACGTCTGCAGCAGTGCTTGTCATGGCACCCGGACCAGCTGCATCAGAATCACCTGAGAATTTGCTAAAAATGCACATTCTCAGGCCCTACGCCAGATCTACGGAATAGAAGACTCTGGCGGTGGGGCCCAGCAACCTGTGTTTTAATAAGTTTTCCAAGTGATTCTGACGCATGCTCGCATTTGAGACCGACTGCTCTAACAATCTCACCCATTAAGGTCCCATTCGAAAGCTTTCTAGAGCTTCACGATTGAGAGTGGTCTTTCCCCTCCTCTAAAATCCTGCAACACCTTACAGATAACCATCCTGAGGCACTTTGACTCCCTTCTTTGTATTATGGCTGCTCATGTGCCTGAAGAATCTCCATTTGTCACCAGCC
>NW_025792667.1:0-14159 GCF_021613505.1 Equus quagga | reverse complement strand
ATGAATGAATGAATGAATGACAAGAATCATAGAATCTCAAGATTGAAAGGGAATTGCAAAGCCATCTGATGACCAACATCCTTTCCTTCAGTTACTGGCTCTGATAATGACAATGGACAAGGAAGGTTACATAGGAAATAATGCAGAGATCCAACTGGGAATGTACTTGAGAAAATTGGATCGTCATGCCCCAAGGGGAACGGTAGAGGAGCACCGTTGGAACATAAGAACAGAGACACTCTTCCCCGTATCTTGGTCTTCCTGATGGGTCCAGCTGGAGAGGAAGCAGAAAGAACCACAAACTCCTCAGTTGCTCAGTCAGATATTTATTGGCCACCCACCATATTCTCATAGACATTACTGATCACTTTCTGTATGTCGGGGACCTTTTTAGGTCCCTTTTTAGCATAAATAGCGAACAGGACAGAGCCAACACCTGCACTCACGGAGCTTGAAGTCCTTTAGAGAAAACAGCCATTCAATAGTTACTTACGATTATGTAAGTGCTGTCAAGAGGAAATGTCAGGTGCCACAGGAACACGGAAAAGGGCCACCTAAGCTACCTGCAGATTCAGGGAGAGCCACCTGAGGAAGCAACACATAAACTCCTCCCTACCCTTTAATGCTTAAAATGCAAAAGCAAGTCTGAAGATAAGACTCAGGAAAGATGGAAGAGTCTGGACCAGGAGGCTGCGGAACTGGATTTTGGACCCTCAGTTTACTCTATGACCTTGAGCAAGTCACTCCACTTCTCAGAGTTTCAATTTCTCCATCGTGTTGGTACTTTTAAATTCTGATATTTTACCATCCCTAGAAGAAGTAAGAATCCAGCTAGCCAGTGTCCAGAGTAGAAATTAGATCAGAGGCTTGACTCTTAGCATAGGAAATATACGTGTTGGGGATGAATTACTTTGGAAGTTAGTGAGAAAAGGAAACTGGAACAATATGAGAAGGGGCTTAGGAGTGGGAAGGAGGAGTGAGGGAGGTGGGGTGGGATGGAGGGTTTTGACTGAAATGACCCTGGGAAGGAATTAAAAGGCAACCAAAGCAAACCATTCTAATAATAAATATTTGTTGTGTTTAGAACTTTGATGCCTGCACTATCTCATTTAATACTCAAAAAAAACTGTGAATTATGATTGCATCTATTTTGCAATTAGGAAACTGAGATTCAAAAGCACAGAATTGGAATTTGGCAAAGCAGAATGTATATTCAGTCCTCCTGGCTCCCGAATCCCATTAGAGGACACAGTAGGGATGCTGAGAAGCTGCTCTCTGGAGACAGCTCTGGGCAGGTCCCCATCTCAGATGGAGCAGAGGGCATCTGAGAAGGAAAAAGTCACTGCCAGAGCCTTAGCCAAAACAAGCTAATAATGGAAAGCTGCCAAAGATGGGCGGGGGAGCAGTCACAGCACAGTAGGCCACTGCTCTCTCTTCCATGCCCCTCAGTAAGATACACCCTCATAAATGCAGGAAGCTCTCCTTCACTCAGCATGACTGGGCTAGGACTGGGAGAAGCAATTCTGGCATTTGTTCATTCATTCAACGAACATTCATTGACAGTCCACTGGGTGCCAGCCCTAGTACATCAGGAAAGAGAGCCCCTCCCCTCAAGGCATGCAGAGGGTGGGTTAGCATAATGTCAGGCACACGCTGCCCCCAGGTGAGTCCTGTCTCCACTATTAGCCAATTTTGTGACTTCAAGTAGGGTTTCTTAAACTCTCTGTGCCTCTGTGTTCTCACCAGTAAAATGGAAATGATGGTGGTCTCTACTCTGCGAATGGCTGGGGATTAAGCGGATAACACACAAAAAGCCCTTTGCACAGTCCCAGCACTTTAGAAGAGCTCAATGGATGGGAACGATCATTATTGTGACATAAGATGTATCTTGAATGAAAGACAGAAGTTTGTCAAGGACACAGGTAAGGGTAAGTCCAAAAATCGTATTTATAAAGCCTCAGGGTATGAGAATGTTTGGAACATTCAAGGAACCACAAACTGAAGTTCAGGGTGCAAGTTTGGCAGCAATGGGAGATGGAGCTGAGACAGTGAGCAAGGGCCAGCTCGTAAAGGACCTTAAACCCCGATAGAGAGTTTAGACTTGCTTACGCAAGAAAATAACATGATCCAATTTTCATTTCATAAATATATTATTGTCTTCTGTCACAGGTCGGGTTTCCCAGGAAGGGACTCTAAGTTGGAGATTAGTTTGTAAATGTTTTTTAAGGCGTGTCTGTGGGATCAACACCTGTGAAAAAGGGAGGATGGAAGCAGAATTGGGCACAGAGAGAAGTCAGGCTGCAATGCATTCCCACCCCTTGGGGTAATCAGGAGCCAGAATGCCCTTCAGAGCTGTCCCAAGTTGAGGTAAGAAAGCCAGGACATCATACCCTGCGTGAAACATTCATTAGCTGGATGGGGCCCGCCTGGCTAAGGGGACTGACCTTGGGTGAGGGGACTGGCCTTAGGCACCCTCTGCAGCTAAGGCACCAAAATGCTGACAGCTGAAGGATGTTGAAAATAACACTCACAAAGCTGGGTCAACAAGTACTTCACTGGAAGAGGATTTGAACAGAACATCTCCACATCCACCATACCTTTCCTATGAAAGCAAAAGATTAACAATAACCCACCAGGAAACCAAGCTGGAGGCCTGAGATGCCCTGTCAGGAGTGTACAGCCAGGCAAAGCAGCTTGCACATGAGTGCACACACCACACACACACACACACACACACACACACACACACACACGCCAGTGTCTAAAAATAAAGAATTCCTAGGAGAGATTCTCATCCTTTTATTCTAACTAGGTATCCCCAGCAGCTTTTCCTTTCTCCAGAGGCCTTTAGAGCCTTTCCAGCAGAGACAATTTTATTTATGGTGCTGAATGATACCTGAAAAGAAAAAGCGGCCAGCCAGGGAAAACCAGAAGCTCGGCTAGGGATCTTCAAGGCTTCTCAACATATTTCCTACTCTTTTTCCAGGCAGGAATTTCCATTTACAAACTTCTTACAGCTCAATTTGTCTTATGTTAGCTTTTCAGTATTCCCATTTTTTTTTAAGCACACACAGACTCATGACAAATCATCATTTTCTCTGATTCATGTGTTCAATTAGTGTAGATATTAACTTGAGCTGCCTGACTCACGGCAGTGAGTAAATGGGCACCTCCAGTTCTGAAGTTCCCTCAAATTTCCAGTATTAAATTAGCCTTTCACAGGCATCAAATGGCTGGGATGGGGGCTGACTTCTTAATGTTTCTATCTGTATGATATAGAAGCCCAGGAGTTTTTTGGTTCCTTTGAGCTTGTAAACTTGCTGGAATGAACTAAATCACAAGTGACAGTTCAGGAGAGTAAGATGCGACATCAACATCAGATCTGAAATGCCGAAGACAGGAGTGAAACAAGACAAAGGGCCTACGGAATCTGCAATGGACGCTTAAGAGCTAGAAGGCATTTGGGACAATATATCCTCTTCCCTCATTTTTCAAAAGAGAAAAAACAAAACGGAGAAATGTCGAATGAATTGCCAGATGGCTCAGTCCGTTAGCGGTGGAACTGAGACACAAATTTCTTGGCACCCAGTATGGGGACCTTTCTCTATTCCACCTCCAGAAGAGTAATGGAGCATCAGGACATTGTTGGAATTGGAAATATTTCAAGGCACATCTGGGCAGGAAGTTATCCGAAGTATATTATAATCATAGCTTCTCATTTTCATTTTATGACTCACCAATGAAATGCTGGGTTGTTTTAAAGCCATAATGGGAAGCTCCATGAAGGTTTATGTGCGGGTGGGAGAAATCAGTCACCCGCATCAGAGAGGCGATGGGGAAGCCTGCTTCCATCGCGGTCTTTGCAGAGCACATCCTCACATCCTACGAAACTAGAATCAATTCTATTATCCTCCGTCACTTCACCCAGTTCATTGCTTTTCACTCTTCACAGCTTGTTGTCATTTGTTTATTAGTGTTTTTCCATATTTATTTCCTATTTCCCTGCCCCCAGATTAAGAAGTGCAAGAGGGTGGGAAACGTGTTTGTTTTTTTCATCCCTCCATCCCCAGTACATACTAAGCATAGAAACAATCATTGCTGAATGTATGCGTGAATGAACAAATGAGTGAGCAAACTGGACAAACTGATGATCGTTAGCTACTTGATACTGTGTTTCCTCAGGTAATCATCAAGCATTTTTCCCTTCCCATCCCCTCTCCTCACTCCCTTCCCATTACCCTGTTCCATCCTTCATGTATTAGAGAGACTGAGATAGAGAATGGTCATGTTTCTATCCATGATTACACAGCTGATTAGAGACAGAACTAGAATAAAATCCTAAATTTTCTGGACTTCCATCTCTTTCCACTGGGCCATATTGCCTTTCGAGTTATTTTGAGGTCTCCTCCCTCTTACACATACATATGTGTTTAGATAGTATTTCTAAATACAAACATATTTATTTCCACCAACTAGAAAGAAGATTTCTGAAAAAAAAAAGCTGTTTGCTCTGTGGGCCACTAAGTCTAATAAGCTTCTCTAAGAACAACAATAAGCCATTGGTAAGTTTGAGAAATGCTACCTACTTTATACCTATTGTGAATATCCACAAAGTACTTTAGAACCCTAAGGACTGTGTCATGAAACTAATTTACTTATATTAGATCCAAGTTCCTCAAATTTATTTAACCAAGGCAACCGTATTTTGAGTCTAGCACCCATTCACATCTCTTATAACTAACATTCCAAGGCATAGTTTGGGAAAAGCTAAGATAGAAGCACATAGAAACGATGTTGAATGCCTGGTGGAGGTGTGACTCTCTCATAAATACCGAAGTTGTGCTAACGAGGAGCCTTGACCTTGTGAATAAACCTACCTGTCCTTTTTAAGGTGAGCTAAGCTCCAACCTGAGTGTCTTTTGAAAAGTGACAGAACAAGGGAAGAATGTCACTATGCAGCAAAGAGAAGGCAATGAAGGGTGCTGTAACTGCCATTGCTTCCTGGTCTTCACCATATTCATCCTGGGCTGAATTTGAGGTTTGCCTGGATGTCTGGACATTTCCCTCTTTCCTCTCTCTTGAGGAGCACTAAACCTTTTCTCATCAATCTGATTTCAAAAACAAATCATGAAAATCCCATAACCAAGTGAACTGCCACGCAGAAGTTCAACTTGTAGCATCTTGCATCTTAGAACAAGTGCATTTTTTGAAATAATATCTCCCCATCTCCAAACCTCTGGGTCCCATACCTAGAAATGCAACACAACTAATTGTTCTGCTTCATAACATACACATATTTTTGTAGCATCTCGGTCTCCTCCACCTACTAATTCTATAAGTGACCTTGGGCAAGTTAAATAACCACTCTGTGCCTCCTTTTCCTCATCTGTAACACACGTTGTGCAAAGACTAAATTAGTTATTACATGTAAAAAAGTTCTTAAGGTATTGGACACATTTATTTCTCAATAAAACTGTTATTATTTTTATAGTCGTCATCATCATCATTATTACGCTGAGTTTTTCTGGATGATTAGTTTCTACTTTATCATTTCAGCATTCTGTTAGCCATCTGAGTGGAAATGGAGTTATTATCATTATCACCTTAAAGACTAGATCCAAGAAACCAAGGCAAAATGAAAGAAATGTGGAATCCATATATACATGATTATTTGTTAATAAGCATCAAGACACTAATTAGTAAGAGCAAAGCAAACCATTGTTTGAAACAACTATAGAAATCTGATGATCCTAATTAATAAGTTAATTTACTTACTGTTCTTTTAGATTTCCAACTTTAACCAACAAGTAAACATTTATCCTCATTATTGGCATAGAAAGTTTAAAAGAGAATGGCAGCAAGATGACTGACCATAAATTTTGTTAAAACTAATCAGAGATCACCTGTCAGCAACTCTTCAAACACAGCAGAGATCAACAAAATCCAAGAGTCTACTATGTACCATCCAATAGCAATTATACCCATCAAGAGCACTCCTAGGAGTACAAATCCTCTAAGAACACACTCATGCACATTTTGCATTTATACTGACCACCCACTGTGAACCAGCACCAAGCTAGGCATGCAGGAGAACCATGAACCAGACAGACACTGCATTGCTCTCATGAAGTTCGGAGTCTAGCGGGGGGAAAGCCAATTGGAACATGATATTTCAACAAGTGTAATGAGTTCCATGGGGCCATAGCAGCCATACTGAAATGTACTTTTTTCTGACCATTCAGTTAATAATTGTTTTGTCTCCAAGGACCATAGGAAACAAATACAAAATGCTTTTGAGAGAGGCAGAATTGTGTTTGCATGTCCTCAGAATGGTGTATCACTGTTAGCTCAGCTTCTTCCTCTCAACCAGTCCTCACTGGGGTACATAGAGGGATTGATTGGCTCCATGGGATTGACATCCATGTTCTATCTTATCCTTCAATAAAGACTCTATAGGGTGTGATGATGCCCTTAAACAAGTATCCTAAGGTAGCATAACAATAATAAATTCTAACACATATCTTATTCCATATAACATGGTGCTTCACCAACGATGAAGGCTGCGTGGGAGGTACTTGCTCAAGGAGAAGTAATGACAAATTTCAAGACCTAAAAGGATAGTAGAATAAGGCTATGGTGACCTCATTTTCCAAACCAAAAAATCAGGACACAAAGTCTAACAAAAGATTTTTTTCACTTCTGGGAATTAGACAGTCTGAGAGATGTAGTTTAAATGCCAAAATATTGGCATTTCTAGGACACTGATAGTGTATGGAAACAACAGAACAGAATGCTTGAAATCAAGACAGCCCTGGAAAAACTCAAGAAATATCAACCTAAAAGAATCTGCATAAACGACAGAGCCTTGAGATCTGTGGAGACTAAAAACAATGGAGGGGTGGGAGATGGAGAAGTTTATAAGAGTTCAAGGAGAGGACAAATGAATCCTGAATACCCTTAGCTACAGAGAGAGAGAGAAAAACCAGACTCTTTTCACTTTATAAATACCATTAACCCAAATCAATTGATTCCTCTTACCCCTCTGGTAAAAAAAAAAAAAAAAAGTGTCAAAATATTTCAAGGTAAAGAAACAAATATACCCCTTTGATCAACTATTTAAATGGAAAACAAATCCACGTATATGTTTTCTGTTAGGCTCTTTTAGTTACAAGCAACAAAGACCCACTGAGGTTGCCTTAAAAATGGAAGGTGTTCATTTATTAGAAGATGAATATATATGGATTGTTACAACTCTCCTTCCACTTCAGCCTCAATCCTGACAGAAATCGACTTAAACTAGCAAGGTTTCCAAGTTTCAGTTCTCAGGAGAGTATCTTGATCATCTCTCTTGCTTTTTCACAATGGATGGCTGCACGAACTGTGGGTTTTTGCATAACCCTGGTCTTACAAATCACGTCTTAAGCAGGACTCAGGGCTTGCCAGGCCGGCTAAGAGGGGGCTATGGGCAGACCAGCAATGTAAAAGTATCCTGCACTGCTCTTAAGAGAAAATTATGAATGCCTAACCTTCCAGGAGAATTTTTCAGCTCTTGCTCCATTCTGAGTCCACCCAGCTGTTCCAGATCACTCAACTGTTCTAGAAGTACCCACAAGTGTCTGCAGACAGCATCATCCATTCAGAATGTCATTCAGAAGATAGTAGCTGGTTATACTTCCCTTCATGCTCTGTACCTGCAATGGATAGGCTGGTGCACCTCCTCTTATATTTCCTCTCAGAGCAACAGAACTCCCATAGAGGCCATGGGTCTGTCCATCCTCCTTCAGAGAGGATGACACCTGTACCAGAAGCTTTGGGTGCCCTGCTCGTTTTATCTCAACTCATTCCAGATGCCACCTGTGCTCAATTCCCATCCCATCATTTCTTGCCAATGGCATCCTGTGACTCGCTGCCAGATGGCATATCCTGGAAGTGGGATCATGCTCAGCCCTACATGGCAAGGTAGGACAGAAGCCCCAAGGAGATAATGCCTGCCGGATTGGTCCCCACCAATGAGAGAGAGAAATTGGTGGGACAATTCTGGGGTGTGTTCTACACAGTCTCAAAGGGTCCACAGTGGGATTGAGCCCCAGTTGCACACAGTGGTAATATGCTCATGAATACATCCTTTATTAGTTTTTTCCCCTCCCTGCATCATTTCCTCACTTCTTTCCCAGGCTTCCCGAAATCATCTCTCAAAGAAACTATCTGCACCCAGATCCTTGTCTCAGGGTCGGTTTTGTAAAGATAAAACAAAGGTAATAGTCAAGAGAACATTTTACCCACTATTCCCAATTTGCTAACACCAGCCCTTGACTCCAGCAGCAATACTCTCACTCCTACATCTTGCTTTGAATGATTCTGAACATGATAATGCTCCCAAACTCATACCAACTCTATGGCTTCATGGTTTTCCCACAACCAGTCCCTCTCCTCAAATCCTGCAGTCTCTAACTTGGATTACCTTGGCAGCATCTTTTTTCATTTAGCCTTAAAATTTCTAAGCCTCTCCCTCAAAGGATACGATATGCCTGCACGTTCTACTCCAAGAAGCTCACTGGTTTCCCCCGCCAGGTGCTTCTTCTCATGAGCCCATGTGTCATGATGTCAGCAGTACTAATTTATGTCAATTCCTCGCTAAGAACACATGGAAGACACCATCATTTAGCTATCTAATAGCCACTGCCAGCACCCTTACCCCTCGCCTTTCTCCTATCATAGAAACCGAAAAGGGCGGGTACTTGCATTTCCAGATTCCCTTGCAGCTAAGCGTTCCATGGAGCCCATTCTTGCCATAGACATAAGGATATTTCTGAGATAGCTTTTTTTCTCCCTAATGAAAGAAAGGAGAATGACCTTTATGCTCACTTACTCTCACATGCAGTTCCCCTCCTTCCTTGTCCTCTGGACAGAGTTACATAAGGGCTGCAGAAGAAATCTTATAAGCATGAGAAATATGACAAGCCAAGAGAATTGTGAGATGCCAATTCAACACCTCGACATCATAGAACTAAGGAATGAACACTAGGACTGCCTCCCTCCTGGCTTCCTCTTTGGTAAACAAGTGTCCTTTGGGTTGATCCACCACTGGTGGAGTTACACTTTTAGCCAAAATTATCCCAATTAACATGGGGCAAAACAAGGCAGAAGATGTGTAGGATTCTCTCTCAAGCAACAACTATTAACTACCTACTCTTTGCAAAGCATGGTAAGAATACAGAACACGTCTAAAGCCAAGTCCCTTCGCAGGATTAGAGGAAAGTGGGAAATTGTGATAGAAAGGCTGCCAAGCAGTGGGGTCAGCTGAATGTGCTGACCCGAGCTGCTGCAGGAGCTCCCAGGAGGGGGAGGCTGCTGTGGACCACAGTGGGAAAAGAGGCTTCCTAAGGCAAACGTAGAGGTACATAGGATCTAAGAAGATGGAGAAGATTGGGGAGATAAATCCAAGCAAAGGAAGCCACTTAAGCAATGATGCTTGACATAATTTTGTAAAACAAGTTGGGAAAAGCAAGTCAACCAACGTGGCTGCAAAAAGGGGCTGTGTCCTGCGTGTCATTGAGCCTCAGGCACTATTCTTGTGAATGCCAAGCCCACAATTGTTAATATGTGCTAGCAGGGAAAGGGGGAGCTCATCTCAGAAGGCAGAGAACAGAGGCATGACCAGACTAAGGAAGTAATACTAATAAAATAATCATTTATCAAACTTTGAAAGTAGCCACTATAGTAAACATTTTGTGCAAATTATCTCATGTAATGCTCAGCACAATCTTACAGATAAGAATTACATCTCTAGTTATTGTGGGTAAGAAAACTAGGGTTCAAAAATGTTTTTAAAACTCAAACTGCCAGTAAGGGACAGAATTCAATTTCAAGCTCGGGTTTCTCTAATCATGGTGCTTAGTTAGACCCGGGCTGGATGTCCTGCTTATGTGCTCCCCAGTCCTCTGTGCTTCCCTCTGTCACAGCACCTGGCACTTATTTTCTGACCTATCTCATCCACCAGACTCTACACAATCTAAAGACAGGGATGGTGGCTCCTTCACCCTGTGACCCACCCGCTCCCCAGTACCTAGCAGAGTTCATAGACCATAGCCACATGTTTGCTGAATGAATGGAAGTCTTCGGTTTTAAGTGCTAGCTTGACATAAATAGAAATATCTCTTTAGATTTAAGGCATAACATCCTGGCAGGGTGAATGTAAAACTAAGGGATGAGTGGCTGCCTTTGGCCAACTCAGCTGAGAAGACTCATTCATCACCACACAGCCTCTCTCCCCTCAACACGTATTCAGTGCAAGATTGAAGATGAGTGAGGACAGGAAGCCTTTGTACAGAGAGCGGACTGTAAGGCTGGTGAGCACCATCAGGACTCATCCCAGAGCACTGTGTGTGGCTTCAAAATCCACAAGGGAGCAACCAAGAGGATGAAAAGGGCAAAAGTGGGCCAAAGAGAGTCAGTGGGGAGATGGATGTTATCAAAGGTCTGCTCTTCATCACCAGAGGCCAGCCTGATATACAGTCAAACTGCAGCCAGGTGGATCGAGTCAAAGGAAAGGAAAGACAGTTTAGCCACAGTACTCTCCCAGAAATTCATATCATCCAAGTTGATACTGAGCACTTTCATGTCCCAAGACAACAATGACATGAAGTCTGAGAAGGCATGTTCCCTGCCCTCCTTGTGGCCCAATTCCATCAGGTGTTGGCCTCACCAAACCAACAACTACAATGCAGGGCGGATGGTGGTTTTACCAGAAGTGTGCTAAGGGAGTGCCAAAGAACGGCATCTCACCGAGCTTTCTTGAGCTCTTCCTGTGTGCCAAGCACTGGGCTAGACACAGGAGTACAAAGAAAAAGGAGTCATAGACCCACCCTCTAAGACCTCTTAACGGAGGAGTCTGATAACATAAACTATAGCTTCCACATTATGTGGCGTGTGGGCAGTGAACGCCGTAGGAACAGAAAGAAGGCTCACTGAACCCAGCACTGCCCAAGAGAAAACAGACACCCACAGAGGTAATTTTAAATATCCGAGTAGCCACGTTAAGGAAAGTAAACGGAGATGGGTGAAATTAATTTTATTAATATTTGGTCTAGTCCAATATCTAAAATATTATCATTTCAACATGGAATCAATATTTTTAAAAATTTGCAGTGCTTTAGTTTTTAAAATTAAGTGCAATTGAAAATTCGCTTTCTCCATCCTACAAGCCACATTTCAAGTGCTCAATAGTCACGTGTGACTAGTGGATACCAGGTAAGACAAGGTGGAGCTAGAAGAAATGACACCTGAGTTGAGTTGTGATGAATGGCCAAGAGTTATCAACACAAAGGGAGGAATGGCATTCCAGGCAGAAGGATCAGCATGTGGGAAGACAGATTTATAGCAATTAGAGCAATGAATGTGGCAGAAGAGAAAGTCAGCGATAGCGGCAAGGGTAAGATCAACTAAATAGTGCTCTAAATGCTGAGCTAAGGAGGTAGAATTTGTTCCATGGTAGTGATGGGGGAGATATATTAGTTTCCTAGGCTTGCTATAACAAATATTCCAAAATTTCGTGGCTTAAAACAGCAGACATTTATTCTCTCACAGGTCTTGTGTGGAGGAGTGACGTGATATGATTTATGTTGAACAGGTTAAGGATGGAAACAGGGAAAACAAAGTCTATCATAGTAATCCAGTGAGAGAGAATGGTGGCTAGGACCAAGGAGGAGGCAGTCGAGATGGCGGAAAACAATCCAATTCTGAGTATATTTTCAGAGTATAACAACCATATATCTTGAAAGATTGGAAAGCAAATGAGAGAGAAAGAGAGGAGTTAAGGATCCCTGTAAGTTTTCTGACTGAACGACAGGAGGGATGGAGTTACGACTCATGGAGACCTGGTACACAAATAAAAGAATTTGTTTTAGAAAGGAATATGAATATTTGATCAATAGTGATAGTGTTAGAGCAGAGTATATGGAAAGACGCTCGTAAGGATAAAATGGGGTTGCGATTATCTCTGTTTCAATTTTCTCATTGTAAAATGGCAGTATTAGTAGGGCTGTGGGGAGGCTTAAATGAAATAATGTTGTAACATGCCTAGAATAAGTCAATAAATGAGTGTTCAATAAATGAGTGTGAGTATGTGTGAATCAGTCAAGGCTTGGTCAGGAAAGCGGAGGCTCCCTCACTCTGTGAGAGGACATACATGTGGGAGTTAGAGGTTTACCCAATCACTGGAAGAGCTTGGGGAGTGAAGGGCGGGGCAGTACCACTGATGAGCTTCGCCTGGGCACTCAAAGAGGAAAGCTGCTTCAAACATTACAGGTGACCACATATTGTGGCTGCAACTGCCTCAGAAGAACACTAGCCTCTCTTCTTCTACCTCCCAAATCTCACATGAGGTGCCACTCACTGGCAGAACCACACAGGCAGAGGAGCCTGAAAGGCCATTCTTGGATTCTCTACAATCCGGTAAAGACTGTGGAAGGAGGTAGTGGTGATGCTGAGTTGGCATCAGACAACGCAGCACGATATTTACAGCCCCGTGTGCAATGAGCACACCATTTGAAGGTCCGGTCCATCCAGGCCAAGGAGAAGATGTCTTATATCTTCTCAAACGTGAAGCATGCCCCCAACTTCTAACTTGGAGCTGATATACATTTAAATGTTTTTAACTGCTCAGCTATAAACATTTGTCAGTTTAGCCCTCTTAAGTAATGGATAAGCCCAAGTGTTACTTGCAGAATGTAACACTTTGGCAATAGCTCAGACATGGCAAGTATTTTCACTTCTAGTCCAGTGTTAAAACAAGTATACGGACCAAAGCTAGCAACAGTTATTAATTATCATGAGCCCTATACCCACTTTGCATTCATCTTATCTTTACAAAGATTCAAGGAGGAAAAGAATTACACTTTTTGTATCTATGAAGTCTTCACCATTGTTTTAAATAAACGCTTTTCCTATATTCCCCTCAACCACTGTCTCGCCTGTAGGAGAATTTTCTGGTTTCAATGGTTCCCACGTGTTGTGGACTTTTGACTGACGGTTATTAGGTGGCATGTACTGCCTTATGCACTTTATATGCCTTTTCTAATCTGAACTTCTCAGCCACCTTAAGGAATAGGTAATGCTGTACCCATTTTTCAGATGAAGACACTGAGACTTGGAGAGTTGAAATCATTAACCAGGGATCCAACTAAGTGAGAGAGCTAGAAAACCGCTCAAAACCACTTCTGTATCCAAAGCCCTCAATTTTCACCACCACACCATACTATCTCGATCTCGGTGCCAAGAAAAGTCTGCCTGCATGCCTTTGTCATAGAGAGAGATATCTTCCCCTTTTTGACTTCACAGTCAGAAAGCTCATGCACAATTTAGTGCACAATGTCATTAATTCCAGCTTTTCCTGGTTTCTAACTTCTTTTTTTATTTCTATGATCTCTCCCATGTATAAATGTATATATTTCTGCTGACAATTATTATATATCATTACACAATGCAATAGAAGTATCTATACATGTCTTTATTTCTGTAATCACTGATCTATTTCAAATCGTCATCATTTAGAACAAGAAGAGAGCATCAAAAGTGATAAGAAGGGAAAAGAGTTTCTTTTCAAGTACCATTTAACATTTAATTTATAAATTATTAATTTTGCAATTATTGTGCGTATTATCCTATGCATACCTAGAGTGTTGCCTTTTAAAAAGTATTTCAGGGCCGGCCTGGTGGTACAGTGATTAAGTTCGTGTGCTCCACTTCAGCGGCCCAGGGTTCACTGGTTCGGATTCCGGGCACGGACCTGCGCACCCCTTATCAAGCCATGCTGTGGCAGGTGTCCCACATATAGAATAGAGGAAGATGAGCACAGATGTTAGCTCAGGGCCAGTCTTCCTCAGCAAAAAGAGGAGGATTGGCAGTGGATATTAGCTCAGGGTTAATCTTCCTCAAAACAATCAAACAAACAAAAAAAGTATTTCAAGAAAAAAAATACGTACACAGGCAATTCTGTGATAAATAATGCACATTGATCCGAAGTACCCATTCTGAAAACCCGTTAGATATATTGACCTGATTTTGAAAGAGAATCTGCTGTTAATGGAGCAAAGTGATTCACTAATTGCAAGAAAAAACGAAAAGAGATTCAAACTAAATGAGTCTCCAGACATCCCAAG
>NW_025792666.1:0-6061 GCF_021613505.1 Equus quagga | reverse complement strand
CAGGCTCAGCCCAGGCTGTTCGCACTCCCGACCCCAACCACAGCCCCAGGCCTCTGCCCCTCACTCGCCCCTCACTCTGAATCCACACAGACAGAGAGCCGGAAGAAGGGAGACCAGAGGGAGCCAAAGAGAAGGGAGAAGAGGACAGATGAAGGGAAGGCAAAGGCCAAGGAGAGTGCAGCAGGGGCTCGGGTGGAGGCTGGAGGAGGAAGCAGCCGGTACCAGAAGCTGCCCAGGAACCAAGAGCAGGAGTCCAGGGTCAGTTTCACGGTCTGTGAGGCCCTGGAGGCCCCCAGTGTCATCATCCCTGACCCGCCTCCAATGCAGGGTGGGTGAATCCGGTGGAAGGAGGGAGGGGCGATGCCCACGCCCACATCCAGCTCAGCTCACAGGGGAGACCACAGGGGAGACAACACAGGGGAGAGGCAGGACAAGCCTCGGCTGACTCCCAGCCCTCCCCAGTGTCACAAATATCGGCTCCATGTCCACATGGAAACAAAGGAAGTTAGACCCTTACCTAAACCACATACAAAATTAACTCAAAATGGATCAAAGACCTAAATGTAAGACCTAAAACTGGGAAACTCCATGAAGAAAAAACAGGGCATAAGTTTCCAGATACTGCATTTGGCAGTGACCTCTTGGATATGACATCAAAGGCACAGGCAGCTAAAGAAATAATAGACAAATTGGACTTGATGAAAATTTTAAAATTTGGTGCATCAAAAGACGATGTCAACAGAATAAAAAAACAATCCTCAGAATGGGAGGAAATATCTACAAATCATAGATCTGATAAGGGATTAACATCCTGAATATGTAGAGAACTCCTAAAATTCAACAATAAAACAAACAACCCAATTAAAAAATGGTCAAAAGATTGAATAGACATTTCTCCAGAGATGATACACAAACAGCCAACAAGCACATGAAAGGTGCTCAGCATCACTAGTCATCAGGGAAACGCACATCAAAGCCACAGTGAGATACCTCCTCATGTCTGTTAGGTTGGCTCCCACCACAAATGAAAATAGCAAGTGTTGGGGAGGATGTGGAAAAATCGGAAGCTTTGTACACTGCTGGTGGTTGGTGGGAATGTCAGTAGTACAACTGCTATGGAAAACAGGATGGCAGTTCCTCGAGAAATTAAAAATATAATTAGCACACATCCAGCAATTCCACTTCTGGGCATATTCCCCAGAGAATTGAAAACAGGGTCTCGAAGAGGTATTTGCACACCCTTGTTCACGGCAGCATTATTCACAACAGCCAAAACACGCACACAACCCAAGTGTCTACTGACAGATTATTAGATAAGCCAAATGTGGTCTATCCACACAATGGGATGTTACTCAGTCTTAGAAAAGAAGGAAGTTCTGACACGTGCTGCAGCGTGGATGGACTTCGAGGACGTTATGCTAAGTGAAAGGAGCCGGTCACAAAAGGACAAGTACTGCCTGACTGCGCTTATCTGCAGCACCTGGAGTCAAACTCACAGAGACAGAAGGAGAAGGGCGGCTGCCAGGGGCTGCGGGAGGGAGGAGCAGGAGCTGGTGTGTCATGGGGACAGAGCCTCAGTTTTGCAGGATGGAGCGAGTTATTATGGGTACAGATGCCCAACGTTACAAGTGTATTTAATACCACCGAACTGTACACTTAACAATGGCTGAGATGGCAGATTTTATATTGTCGTTGTTTTACCACAATTTCGAAAATTGGAAAAAAAAAAAGTCATGGTGTCTAACAGTTCTGAAGGGTGAAATTTCCCGTTCAAAAATGAACAGTCACCAGAAGATGGGAGCATAAGCAGAAGAGAAGTAAATCCTCCTCAGAAGAGGAATCCCACCGATAGGGTCCCCGGAGAACAGAGCAAAGGAGAAGTCAGATAAATAGTCCTTCATATTAAACACATGAAAGATAACACGGCCTCTTAGGGAAAACAGGCTTAAAGTAGATATGAAAGAGATTGGAGCAGAGATACAAAGTTACATCAGAAGGAGGGAGAAAGTGAAGTGGAGGAGCTCAGGAGGGAGAGAGAAAAGAAAGATAAAAAGGCACATTACAAGCTAAAAAAGAGGGATAGTATCGTGCAAGATAAAGTGGAAGAAAACAGTGAAATAACAGTGATTATGGAAAAGATAATAAATGAAAGGAATGATTATTCTGAAAAAGAAAACAGAATGAATAGAAAAACCAATAAATTGTTAAGAGAAGAAAACCTTCCTGAGATGGGGAATAGTTGAAATTTACATAGCAAAAAGGTCATATTATGTCCCAGCAAAAATGGCAGTAATCAACCCAAGCCAGGAGCTGGGGAGTTTGCTGAGCATCAGGCAATGATGCTGAATGCATTCAGGCGGGGGGACCTGTCTCCTCACGGTGGGGGCGGCGAGGGGGCCCGGGAGCAGGCCGGCCTCACCCTCCCCAGAGCAGCGTTCAGGCCTGAGGTTCTGAAGGGTGAGATGTGATCAAGACCTTCACACTCCGTCCAGTTGTGCTGGCATAAAAGAAGGGGCAGATGTCTGTAGACGTGCAAGAGGTCAGGGAGGTGGCACCCCGCAGCCCCCTTGTACAAGGAAAACGGCTTGATTAAAAACGCTGCCATCCCAGAGATGAATCAAAATGAAGAATTCCAGAACAGAGAAGCTTGATAGAAATACTGTGGTGTGTAGGATAGAATTCAACTTTGCCCCAAAGGAAGTGTGGCTCTATCCTTAGCCCCTGAGAAGTGATCCCTGAGCTGGGATGTCAGGCCGGATAAGAGCGTCCCTGTTTGCCTGAGAACCTTGGTCACACTGGAAAGTCTAACAGCGGGATTCCAGTAGGGAGTGGCGACACTGGGGTGATCTAGGGTGGGTCACCCTGGGGGGCTGGAGACTGGAGACTGACATCAGCCACGTGGGTGATCAGTCGCTCCTATATAATGGAGCCCCCAAGAGAAACTGGATGCTCAGATCAGGGAGCTGCCCAGGCTGGCAGTGCCCCTGCGTATTGTCACATGTCGATGCTGGGAGGTCAAGGCATCCCGACTCCACGGGGAGAGGACAACAGAAGCCCACACGTGGTGCTTCCTGCCTCCACCCGCTTGCTGCTTCCCTTGGCTGACGTGAATCCGCATCCTTGAATATCACAGGAGGGTACAGCTTTCCACAAGTTCTCTGGGTCCTAGCAAATCATCAAACCTGAGGGTGGTTTTGGGGAACACCCCACAAACTTGTAATTGGTGTCAGAAGTGAGGGTGGTCTCCTGGGTGGATTGTGACTCCTCCACCTTCGCACGGCTAAACTCTTCATGTGCAGCACACATTTCAACACTAAAATACAAAAGGAGGACTTCCACTTCTAGACTAGATATAGTGGGGAAAAATTCCAATGCAAGTACTTAGACACGTTGATTAAGCTAAAACAAACATCGTTTTAAATGCCTACCTGAGCATGTGAGAACTTGAAGGAACCCACTGTGACCAAAAGCTAAGAGGAGATTGAACGCAGAGTGGCCAGTGATCCTCGAAGCTGTGGGCTGCCTTGGAAGCGTCTAGAAATCCCTTAAACCCAGAGACACTGGTTCTAACAGCCATACAGAAGAGAAGGCCAGGCCTTGGGCCCATGCAGGCAAGATGCAGTGTCAGCACTGAGAGCCTGGGAGGAGCTAGAATCCCCAAAGAGCTATGTCCCCATGAAAGGTGTGGAAGAGAAAGGAGGGAGCAAGAAAATGGGTCTGTCCTGGCCTCAGCTTTGTGTGAAGAAGACAGAAAGGGAGAAGGAGGAGGAGGAAGATGAAGGGGGGTGGGGAGGGAGAGATTTCACCCCTCCCCCACCCCACCCCAAGAAAAGTTAAAGACAGAAGACCATCCTCACATGGATTTGGGGTCCGAGTTTACACTCCGTGACGAGTATCATATCAAAACTGAGAATGATTTTAGTGTCTTTCCCAGGTGGCAGCTGTCCGGGGGCTCCTGGTGGACAGGAACACACGTCTCTCCAGAGCATTGACCCTCAGCGCAGGCCGCTCAGGATTCCACGGACCAGATCAGCCAGATATGAACTCACAGTGAAAATGGCGCCAAAACATGAAGAAACAATGCACCGTGAGCAAGTGTCAGCAGAAACGGAATGTGGAATTAGATCACCAAAGATGTCACACAGGGGAGTTAGCAGGAACAGAATAAAATAAAAAGGTGTAGGTGTTTACAGAAATGAAAGAGAAAATTGAAAACACGAGCAGGAACACAAAATGATCATAAAGGACCAAACAGATTTGACACCAAATACAACATCTCAGAATGAAAATACAGTTGTTAAAATTTAAAAAGTCAAAAGTGGCTTAAACATCAGATTAGGCACGTCTGCAAAAGAATTAGTGAATTGGAAGAAGAGCTGAAGGAATTATCCATCGCAGACAGAGCTCAGAGAGAGACAGAGATGGAGAAGAAGTGGGATTCCTCTCCGGCCGCCACCTGGAGACGAGCCAGGAGCTGTCCCTCTAGACAAGGCGGAACGGACAGAAGAACAGACACAAGGCTGGACGAGGTGGGCGGGGCTCCTCTACCCCAGAAGGCCCCCTGCCCAGCCCTTGAGTTGTCTCAGAGAGGGAATAGGGGATAATTATAGGGGGTTAGACTGGACTCTGACTTGAACCTCACACTTTCCCTTAAAATCCTTGGCAAATCTAACATCCAGGAATTCACCCAAACCTAAGCCTTTTGGGAAGAGATCTGTTTCCAGTCTGTTCCGTATTGGCAAGTCACTTCCTGTTCTCCAGTTTATCTCTATAATGACCAGGTCTCCAAGGACCCTTACAACTCTCATATTCTATTACTTATGACATTCTGAGATGATGGAGTTCATATGTGACCGTTAGCTCAACCTCTGTACTCAGGATGAGTCAGTGATCAAGGGATGCTTAGAAACAGCTCTGCTGACTTCTGCCTATCCAAAACACCACCACAGAGAAGTTCCATTAGAGAATCATTTCTTTGGAGGTAAACACTGTCCCACTTTAGATTCCAATAAAATTTTTTTTCTCGGATGGCCTGGAGAAGGGATAAATAATTAAAGCCGGTGACACACATAATGCCGTAATGGGAGTTATTTTAGCAGATTCTTCTCAACAAAACCATACCTTCTGAGAGGGATCTACTGGTGGGAGGAAGGAGGGGAATGTGGGGGCAGTCATCCCTTGAGGAGGATGGGAGCTCTAGCTGGTCCTGGGATGCGGCAGAAGCAAGTTTGGAAGGTGGGCGTTTCATAGTCTCGTGGCCACCTGACCTTGTGCCATCACCCCCAGGTCTCACGCTGACCGACCCAGCCTGTCTGGCCAGCAGGTGGCAGGGCAGGGCTGGAAATGAGCGTCTCCACTGGCTTGCTTAGGAGGAGAGCGGAGAGTTCAGTTGGCTTCTTTTTAGGGTGACCTCAGTGTTCATTTTGGAGGAGACCATAGGCACTGCGGCAGCCAGATGTGGGGTACACTGCCCGATCCTTTGTTCCTGGGAGCTGGGTCCCAAAGCCAGGGTGCCAGATTGGTCTGGCAGTATCTGCAGGATGGGGCACCTGAGGTGCATTCTGCTGGAGTTGGGGGAGGGTCATTTTGAGGATGAAGTGAGATCTGAGGGGTAGAAATGCTTTATAACCTTCCTGGGGCTGCACCCTGTGAGAGTGGGGGGAACCTTCCAGGGGGCCGGACAGCTTCACGTGTGGGACACCTGGGCTAGGGTGGAAGGAGTCAGGCGGGGTGGGGGTGGCAGGGCAGAGGGGGGAGCGCCATGACGTTGTCGCAGCCCTGGGACGTCAGCTCGTTGGGTGGGCGGGTGGAGCAGGGGAAGCTGGGACCGGGGAACCAGCCTCAGGCTGGCCAAGTCTCAGCCTCATTTCTCAGCTCTGTCAAAGGCTTGTGAAGTCTGTGGGGAGAGTCTTCCCTCCCAGTCCTGTCCGGGCAGCTTGTCAATGCTTTTCCTCTCGGGCAGCCTCTGCATCCCTCACGCTGGCTCTGGAGCGACACGCTTGGCCAGCTCCCTTGCCTCCACCTGCCCAGGTAGCCCTCGAGCAAGGGAGAAAAGCGAGCT
>NW_025792665.1:0-3148 GCF_021613505.1 Equus quagga | reverse complement strand
GTACCAGTCCACCCTGCTGCCCACCTCACCTCCAGGTATTTCAGAGCCTTGTCCACGTCACCCAGGTCAGAGAAGCAGCCGGCCCAGAGCGGTGCGAGGTTGGATGGATAAAATTCTGCGTTCTTCTTTCCAGTCTCAAGGTCATAGTCAAACCAGGCACCTTTCTCCTCATCCCACAGGATGGCCTCCATGGCAGCTAAGCGCTGTGCCCTCAAATTTCTGTACTTTGTGGCTTGGGTGTCATTTCCTGTGGTAACACTGCCTTTAGGCTGAGCAACCAGCACCCCTGCCCTTGGGCCCTGTGCCTTTGAAAGGTCTGTTTTGGCCTCTTCCTGTTGTCTTCCCCAAGGGCAAAAAAGTCCTGAGCACCAAGGGGACAAGCCAACCTGAAGCCCACCACTTTTCAGGCCTATAGGACCTGTAATTTCCTGAGCAAATTGCCCTGTATGGCTCCCAGGACCTGCCCTGGCCTGTTCCCTGCATCCATCCTCAGGAGAACACTGGCCTAGCTTTGAGTGGTCAAAGGGCAGTTGTTTTGGGAGAGGAATGGAGGAAGTTTGGATGTATGGCCTAGGGTGTCCTTTCATAGGCCCTAGAAGGCCTTCCCAGTAAGAGAGGGGGACTGAAGATAAGAGTGGGCTCCATTTGTACTCTTGCCCTGGCTGCACTAGGGGTGAGGTATTGAGCAGGCTGGGAAGCTGGAGGCCCTTCACCCAAGTTCTTAC
Organism: Equus quagga; assembly: GCF_021613505.1. Lineage (NCBI taxonomy): Eukaryota > Metazoa > Chordata > Mammalia > Perissodactyla > Equidae > Equus > Equus quagga. The sequence goes on along the minus strand of NW_025792665.1, from coordinate 2,423 downwards.
TTCCAGCTCTATGGCCAAGGCTGAGGCAGGGACCCAAGCTGGACAAGCACACCTCCTGTCCTGCTGCCAGGCTCACCCAGTCTGGCGTAGAAGTTGCTCATCAGCTCCTCTGCCTGGCATAGGAAGGCATTGAGGTCAACAGGCACAAATTTACTGGTTCGGGTGCTGCTGAGCAAATCGGGGTTTGGGCCTCCGATGAACCAGCGTGAAGAGAAGTCCCAGCCAGACTCAGCCCCAGCCTTGAGCTCGGCGAACAGATCTTCTCGGTCCCCTGTGAGGACAAGGCAGCAGCACACGGGGGACCAGGGCCTGACACAACTGCAGGTATCCAGCCCCACCCAGACGCCCTCACCCTGTTGCTTCTCACCTTCCGGCAAGGTATCTGCCAGCTCTGCATCTTTGCTGTAGGACTCTGGCCTGGCAAGAGGAGGCGGTTGGTCTGGCACTAGGAGGCTCTGAGCCCCTGTGCCCAAGCTGGAGACTGAGCCATGTTGACTCAGCTGCCCTTTGGGCCCCACAGCCCTGGATTGCCCAGGTGTTGGAGGAGACAATCGAGAGGACGTGACCGCCGGTTGACCCTCAAGCTGATCCTGGGCAGTTGGAGCCTCCTCTCCCCCTCCCCTGTCCTTGGAATGTACCTCTGCCTACCGTTTCCACAGTGGGAGCTGTTCCAAGGACATAGCCTTGAGGGAGTAAGGTGTTGTTGAGACCATCGGACTGAATGAGTAACTGAACTCAGTTACGACCTCTACATAAACTGAAGATTCAGGCTGGCAGGTGCGGAGATCTGCTCGTCTTGTGGGTGCCCAAGACAAGCCTCGTAAGTAAGTTCCCTTCTTTATTAAACCTGCCGCCTACCCCTCTGGAGTGGTCTGCATCTTTCTTTGGTCTCTCCATGCCCTGTGCATTGGGGGGCTGGTTTCAGTTTCACCTGGGAGGTTCCCAAGGTTGCAAAGTAACTCCAGGGCTATCAGTGTCACCATCTGAGAGGTAGGGATAAGTCACTTACTGTCCTGCCCAGGGGGTTGTGACACTCAAACCAGAGTGAATAGGCAGGAGACTAGGAGGCGGGGGTGAGGGGGCAGGCGGGGGAGTAGACAGTTCCTCACCTGGGTCCCCCATAAGGGACATAATAGCGATTCAGGACATAGCTCTTTCCACCCGAGCTCACAGAGATGCTCCTGTTCTCAGCCCAGAAGTCCACCTCCAAGGCGAGGGTCTCAATGTTGTCCCTGAGGTGGAGCCAGCATCACTTCAGCCCAGGCACACCGCCCCAGTCCCACCCTGGGAGGGCTCAGGTCTGGGGGGCTGCAGGGCAGCACAGGCAGGGGTGCCCACCGTAGGAAGGCGGTGTCATTGGTGTGAGTCACGTAGCGGTCCATCATGAGGGTCAGGAGTGGGGGCTGGCTCCGCTGCAGGTAGTACACGCGGGCCCCGTTGGGGACATGTCCGTAGCTGCCAAGAAGCAGGCCTGCTGAGATGCATCTGCCCAGCCGCCAGAGCCCAGGCAGGTCCAGCTCCAAGCCCACGGCACCTGCTTCTCCTCCACCCCAGCCTTGAGGTGCCCGGCCCCCTCTTACGTTTGCACCAGGTCCAGGAAGTTCTGCAGCATGCCCTTCACTGTCTCGGGCATCTCAGAGAGGAGCAGACCCTCCATCACCCAGTAGGAGTCCCTGGGGGAAGGGACAGCTCAGGCATCTCCTCACAGCTCCCTCTGACCTGCACACCCAGGCCACGCGAGGGCGCCCCGTCCTGCCCAGGACACCGTGCTGGCCCTGGGTTCCCCACCACTGCTGCCCCTGTGGCCCCTGGCTGCTCACCAGTAGTAGAACTCGACAAAGCGCCCACCAGGCACAATGAAGGGGTGTTCTGAGTAGATCAGAGAGAACTGCTCAGGGTGGCTGAGGACCTCTGGCTTCACCTGGAGTCAGGAGAGAGGGCACAGGGGGCCTAGAACCCCCACGGAGTAGAGGCTGGAGGAGGCTGGGGCTGGCAGCTGTGGGCTTTGGAGCCCAGCAGCTGCTTGAGTTCTGACTCTTCTGCTGCTAGCCATGTGGCTTTGGTCAAGGCCTGAGCCACTGAGAGCCTGGTCTGCTCGTCCCCAACGTGCCGGTCTCTGGAGTCCTGGCTAAGGGTGATGGTGTGTAGGAGCCCCCACCACTCAGCCTGGCACCCGGAAGGTCCTCACCGAGCAGCAGCCTTTATTAGCACCCAGGTGGGGGACCATTCCTTCCAGCTCCCCTTGCCCCCCCGAATCTCTGCTGCCACCCCCAAGCCAGGCCCAGAGACTCAGGGCCCCCATTCTCTGGGGAGGTGTGGACAGAATCCCCAACCCTTTCCCAGTGAGGCAGATGTGGATGAACATGGCTGAGGGAGAGCAATTGTAAGACCAGAGTGGGGTTTGCTGTGTGTCCACATCAGGT
>NW_025792664.1:0-1444 GCF_021613505.1 Equus quagga | reverse complement strand
CATGCCAGGTTCTGGGCTAGGCTGTGAGAAAATTGAGATAAGAGGTGTCTCTTGGACTTCCCCATGATAAACTTGAATGTAAGTGTCCAGACCAGAACACTGCATTCCATGGCCCTGTTATGAGGGTGGGAGTGACGACCTTTTCATGTGTCAGAGAAGAACTGGAACCTGTCCTATTCTTTATGATTCCTCAGTGATAATAGACAAAACTTTGCTCTAAGATCATGCCTGTAGTTTCTTCTACATTTTCAAGATATAAAGACCTGGACCTGAAGATATAAATTCATGCAAATGGTTATATATTTTCTCTCTAAATTCTTGCTATAGGCTGAAATGTCTTCTTTACGCCACTTGCTCTACAATTTCCAGGTTGGCATATAGCCCATGGGTGGGAGCTTGGGGAACAAATACCAAAATAAAAGGTCATAGGAGGAGTAATGTGGTGGATTCTAGGTGGGGCTATTTACTTAATGCCTTAATGCCCTTAGTAATCTACAGGGTTAGCCATAAAACCCAAGCCCTCCCCTTCCACCTCACTCCAAACTTTAATAGCTATGGCTCCATGTTTTTAAAATTGGAAACCCAGCTATAGAGTTCCTTGATAATTTTGGATGAGCACTGGTATCTAAGAATTTGCTATTGATAATAATTCCTATTTCATTAACAAGAATCATTTTCCTATGAGAATGTTTAGGTTTCCCTGATGCCCAACAACAGCCTGGAGAAAATTCCTGGAGACAATGCCAGCTGAAGGGCTTGGGCCAACATGGTGGAAAGTCCAGTGCTGCCTGGGCATGTTTTGTTCTTCCTGACTCCTTTCCCAGACTGTGGGAGGCACAAGAGTTGGGTTGAGCTTCAGCAGAGATGGAAGCTGGGCCTGTACATGACTTAGTGAAAGAAGCTGATGTCTATGGGATACTCAGCTCATAAAGCAATCAATTAGCACATTTGGCTATTAGGTGAAAGGCTGGACCCCACCCAGGGGTGAGAATTTAGCTTTTCTTCCTCTGACGTTTGCATTGGCTTTTCTCTGACACTCCCATTTGCTTCTGTCTGTGTCTGTCCCTTGGACTGTGCTCTTCTCTCTGCTTGGAATGCCCAATCCACATTTCCTCCCTCAAGTTTTCTCTTCTTCTCCTCCAAGACTTTGCCCAGCATTTGCTTACATGGGAAGCCCTTCTTGGCCACTCAGACCTAATGCTGATCTTCCTGAAGAGAAAGGGAATGAGTGTCTTGCCCAATACTTTCTCCTGTGTCTAAAATGAGGCTCACTTTTCATAGATACTCAGGAACATTGTTTGGACAAACTAATAAACTATATGTCGCTAAGTTTCTTCTCCTGGTCTGGATATTTGCCAGGCCTCATTAAACCAGAAGCTCCTTGAGAACAGGGACTGCACCTCTTATCTCAATTTTCTCACAGCCTAGCCCAGAACCTGGCATG
>NW_025792663.1:0-6131 GCF_021613505.1 Equus quagga | reverse complement strand
ATCCATTATTTGTAGAAAAGAATACAAGTCCTTGAAAAATGAGGAGTCGTCCATGATGTGGATTAAGGCTGCCCCAGCTAGAGAAGCCCAAGGTGACCTGGCCTACATGCCAAACTATACGACCCAGTGGACTTTTTTTATGGTATGAATTAGGACCGCCCCAGGGAGAGAAGCCCAGGGCATCCTCACCTACATGCCGATCTATATGGCCAGATTCGTATCTAAAGTTATATGACCGCACGATAACCAGACCCCATCTGCACTGAAATCATTTAATGACTTTTTACATCATCTTTTCTTTTTCCAGTAAAAATAAGTCACGTACTCATGCCTTATAAAATTAGCCCTAACCCTCAACTCAGGGCAGCAGCAGCTCTGACTGCCCATGGGTCCTGTCCCCATGCAGCAGGAGGAGCTCTGACTGCCCATGGGTCCTGTCCCCATGCTATTCCACACTACTCTCTAAATAAAAAGAGCACTACTGCCAGATCTTGAGAGTCCAAGAAATCTTTCTTTCGACTCCTCGGCTCACCGACCCCGCATCAGTCCAGGGAGGTAACTCTAACTGCAGTGAGGGCAGTGTCTCACAGTGCCACCATCCTGTCCCACAGTTTATGGACAAAGACGTCACTGCAATCTCCAGTCGGCATCTTTTCAGACACAAGCACAAGGTGTGAGGCCCCAACTTCACAGTCACACGGTGACCCCACATATCGCTGAAATGGAACAGCGTGTCAGCAAGCTCTGTGCTGCCACTAGTGTCTCTGTCTGCGGTTCTGAGTGGGGTTTGCATTTCTCAATGTCGTCCCCCGAGGAGAAAGTCCTGGGTCCACAGTGTTCTTGCAGACACTCAGCTACATGCAGAAGGAGGCAGGATTAGGGGCTGCCAGCCCTCTCAATATGATAGCAGTGATTGCCCTCCAGCATAAATGTCTATCTTCTACCCAAAATAAACTGCATGATGGGCTGACATGAGTAAGTCCAAGTTCACGGCAGCAGTGAACATACCCCGTCCTGAAGCTGATTCTGTGAAGATGTGTTCGCTCAAGTTAAGTGAGCCAGTAGTGCTGTTTTGAATTATTACAAACAGTGCAGTGGGCACAGCTTTGTCTGAATTCAATGCTATTTCTACACTTAGCTGCTCTTCTCAAACTTTTGAATGTCCAATACTTTAGACTCGAGACTAGGGAGAAAGGCAATGGGCTGGAATGGTTATCTCACTACATGGACCCCTGTATGTGTGGAGGGTATTTGAAAATGTATAAACATCCTTGTGAGTAGAGGGACTATGATGCTCTCCTCAAAGCCGCCCTTCCCTCTTGGCTGCATTGGGCTCCCTGATCGGCTCCTTCAGTGCATTTCCTTCATGGTAAGAAGAGGACCCTGGTCTTGGCAGACACCAGAGGGAGCGCTGAGTTCTCCAAGGACCCAGCCAGCACCCCCCTCCCAGGGGGAGCCCCAGGAATAGGACCCCCATGCCCCTTTTCCCATTTTCATAAAAGTCACCTCTGACATTCAAATCCCCACTTGGGCAACTCAATGAAATCACAGCTCTCATTTACTTACATTCAGGGTCCACCTCACCTGGGAGCATACATATTTTCTTCATCTCCTGAATTTGGCTGGAACCGTGAACTGAACTCACATATAACCGACATTGTGAAGTCAACTTTCTGAACTGAGATCCCTGTTGTCCTAAGAGCCAGGCACAATGGAAACGACAACAAGAGTGATCATAATAATAAGATCTAGCGAAAAACCCACATGCTGCCTTTTCACCTTGAGGACAGACTGTGTAATGAAAGAATACGGTAATCAGTTGGAAATTAATTACTCACATCATTTCCTTACAGAACCTGAGAACATACAGATCCATCATCACACAGGCTTCCCAGGGATCCTAGGTCCCGAGATCAGCACCACCCAGATGCAGAGCCCCAGCTCCTCATGGGAAGGAGGAGGCAGAGGGCGGAGCCAGACGTGGCCTCAGTGCTTCACGTCGTTTTCTCCATCCTACGTGGTCATCAAGGACCAGGGGCCTGTATTTACTTTAAAGACTTTATGAATTATGTTTACACTATGTAAATACTATCATTCTCTCTCTCTCTGTCTCTCACACACACAGGTTAAATCTATACGGCAGTAGAAGATCTATTCTCATAGGGATGCAAATTTATAGGTTCACAATGTTATCTATACTTTGTTATTTTACAAAGAGAACTCTTGATATCATTTCTATTCTTATGGCTTTCTTTTCTTTTAGTCTACCATTTCTGTACTCACTAATCCATATCTACATATTATCTATTCTCTAAAATTGTCAAGTACTTTTATCCAACTAATACAGTCAAGCTCCCCATTGACAGTTTTCTGTGAAGCAGGCAGGGTGAGAATAGGAAGTGAGTCCCATGCCTGGTTCTCCCCACAGCCACAGGGCCTGCAGGCAGAGCTGACGTGGTGTCCTCACTGGAGACCAGGGCACCTCAGATGAGATCTCAGACCGCGTGTTCCAGCACATCCTGGAAGGCAAGGTCCCTCCAGCTCCACCCTGCTCCGCCCTCTTCACGGGAAACAGCTTTCTCACGAGTGAGCCTTGTGTTTAAGGAAGGACAGCTCCTGTTCCCAGTTGGGAGGTCCTGGGTGCATCCACTGTGTCCAGCCAGGGGCAGGGGCGCCTTCCCCGATCACGACGTCATGCGAGACTTCACTGGTGGCTCACCGGTTGTGCCTTCTGAATTCCACCTTCCCGCGACAGGGAAAGTGACCACACCAGGTCAAAGACGACCTACGGTGTTACGTCTTGTTTCTGCTCTGATGTGTAAAGATCTTGGAAACCGTCACTCTTATTCTTATCAAAAACAGCTGGGAAAACAAAATTAGTGCCTTTTCCTTGACCCATCAGAGAAATTGCAGGGGAAATCTCTACCCCAATACCTGGAAACCAGGCACATCCAGAACCCATGGTGAGATCGGCTACCTGGAACAGAAGCCGCTGGAGGCACAGACAGGTGGAGCACTTCCAGGGTTACTGTGAACGGCTAGGCACAAGGGTGGGTAGTGTGACAGTGAGAGCTCCTGGGGCCACACCCCACACTTGTCTGGACTTTCTCTCCAGAAACTCCAGTTTCTAAGGTGAGTATCCATATGTATCCCCTTATGGCTCTCACAGGGGGAGCGGAGGATCAATCACTGGGAAATCCACCCAGATCCCTCCCCAGGCAGAGCCTGCAGGGGAAGGACTTTCCCAGAACTGTATCCTGGGTGGGGAAAGGGAACTATTTTCCATTCCACACGCACCCCTCAGTACTTCTGTATAACCTAACGAGTGAAGGACTGTGAACAGGGTTAGGAGATTCAAGGAAAGAGATTGGGTACCTGCAACCTGGGAGAGGAGTGGGTGCTGGAGAAATGACCTGCACAACTTGAGACCCTTGTGAAAGCCACAAGTTAGAGACCCAGCATCACTGCATCGTTGAGCGGATTCATAAGAGTATACAATGCCTCCTCCCCACACACGACTGCCCCACCAGCATCACAAGAGCGGAGTAAAGCTGAAAGTGAAAGACTCTCCCTTTCTCTTTCCTTAGTGTTCTGTGGCAAAGTTCCCTCCTCCTGCTGGAATTTTGGGTGCGTCCCGCTGTATCTGTCGTCTCGGTTCCACCAGAGACGCAGGGCTAGGAGGAGACAGGATTGCAAACAGGGAGCTGGCTGGTGCAGACACAGGGGAACGAGCAGTGAGTCCATCTCCCAGTCTGCTGTGGGGCCTGAGGTCCGTGGGGCAGGTGGTGAGGAGGGAAGATAATCAGCAGGATGAGCCCAGAGGATGGTGTGGCTTGCGTCCAAGTTGCTGACCAGGTGTCCTGGGAAGACCCTGGCATCCCTCACGGAGCTGCCCTGGCTCACCTGCCAGCTGCTGCCATGCCCACTGGGTGGCACTGCAGAGCAGCCTCACCGGAGTCAGCTGGCAAGGTGCTGCCACCTCCTCTGTCTTCTCAGGAGTCTCCTGTCCTGCAGGTGTGGGGTCTCCTGGGGACCCCCAGCTGCAGGCCGAGAGCAGTCAGTGGTGTGATTGTGCCCACTTCTTACAACCTGTAGGACACGCCTGGCCCCTTGTCCTGGGGCAGCTGCAGGGCTCGCAGGTGCTGCAAGAACAGACAAACGCAACATGTGTGCTCTTCCAAGTCGGGGCTTAAATCATGTTTCCTTTTATTGCTTTTGCCAAAGCAGGTCACATACCCAGGCCTAGGGTCAGTGTGGGGCGCACTGCCCATGTGCTAGATACAGAGACGAAGAACAAATATAGATCCCATTGCTGAAAATAGCAGGCAGTGTGTGTGTGTCTGTGGGTGTCTGTGTGTGTTGGAATAGTGCATGTGAAGTGTACCTGTGATGCTGTACCTGCAGATGTTCTCAAGTGTGATCTTCAAGTAGAGGAACCTACAGGTGAGTTGAGGTTCCTGGACTCCCTGTGAGTGTGGACAGTATCAGCAGCTCCAAGGAAGGGGCTCTGTGCTGGTTTCATAAAATCCTTGCTTGGGGTCTTCTTGCAGAGCATGTGGGTTTAGTAAGGCCAGTTCACTATTTCAAGAGATCATGTCAAAAGAATATGGTATCGGGCCCAGCCACGTGGCCGATGGTTAGGTTCATGTGCTCTGCTTCAGTCACCCAGGCTTTCACTGGTTTAGATCCTGGGTGTGGACATGACACTGCTCATCAGGCCATGCTTGGGTGTCATTCCACATAGCACAACCAGAGACACTCACGGCTCTAATATATAACTATATACTGGGGGGCTTTGGAGGCAGAGAGAAGAAAAAAGATTGGCAAGAGATGTTAGCTGGTGTGCTAATCTTAAAAAAAGAAGAATATGGTATCACTGAGAGAGCATCCTAAAGTCACATCCTAAAGCACAGCCAGTAACACTGGACCGGAGACACTGAGAGGCAAACGTCCTGTGAGCCCAGACAGGATGCTCCCTGCGGGGATGGGGCTGGGCTGCAGGGGGCGCTCAGGACCTCCCAGCTCAGGGCTCCAGCCCAGGAGCATGTGCACAGGGGACTGGGGAGGGGCTTCCTCTTAAGTTCTTAGTCTCCTTTTTTCAAAAAAACAATCTAAACTAGGATTTGGACAAGTCCTCCTATGGTTTCTTTTAATATCTCATTGTATTTAGATAATTTAACTCAAGGCAATGAAAGTCACATAGAAAGGAGGTTTCTTAGGAATTATTAATAGTGGGAACTTGGAGGATACAGATGGTTTCATGAATTCAATGAGAGCAGCGTTTTGGGAGGCACTTTTATCCCAGGAGTAAGACATTCAGATATTAAAACTCAGAACAGGTTCAGGTGGTCTCCGTGCTGTTCAAAGATGGTTCACAGTGAGGAGCATGTCTTGCGGGGGCTTGTTCCTCACTGGGAGGAGCTCTGTCTGCACAGAGTTCAGGGACATGTCAGAGGACACGTATCCTCAAACAAGGATTAGGGCATGGATGCTCAGCCTCCCCCTGAGCATGGTCCCTGGGTCCTTGATCTTCTCTCAGGTTGGTTCATGTCTTGACTATGAAATATTCCGCCTCATGAATATGGAAATGAACTGAGGTGTGCCACGTTAAATATGGAGATGTCTGTGCCCTGAGAGCATCACCCAACAGCCACTCCCTCCCACACAGAAGCCCTGAGAGCACAGCCCCTCAGCATGGACTGGAGCTGGAGCATCCTCTTCTTGGTGGCAGTGGCTGCAGGTAATCAGTTCCCCGGATCCGAGGATGAGGAGGAGACCAGGGCCAGTGAAGGGGGATTTCATCCACTCCTGTCTTCTCTCCACAGGTGTCTCCTCCGAGCTCCAGCTGGTGCAGTCTGGGGATGAGGTGAGGAAGCCAGGGGAATCCGTGAAGGTCTCCTGCAAGGCTTCTGGAGACAGCTTCACTTATTACTCTATGAGCTGGGTGCGACAGGCCCCTGGACAAGGGCTCGAGTGGATGGGAGGGATCTCTTCTGTAGTTGATGATGCAAGCTACGCGCAGAAGTTCCAGGGCAGAGTCACCATGACTGCAGACAAGTCCACGAGCACAGTCTACATGGAGCTGAGCAGTCTGACATCCGAGGACACGGCCGTGTATTACTGTGCAACAG
>NW_025792662.1:0-4085 GCF_021613505.1 Equus quagga | reverse complement strand
AAAATAAGATCATTAGGGGAACACTAATCCAAAGTGACTTGTGTTCTTATTAAAAGATGCTGACATGCTTAGAGTGAGAACACAATGTGAGCATAAATACAGTCACCTACAGGCCAAGGAAAGAGATCTGAAGCAGCTCCTTCCCTCACAGTCTTCAGAAAGAATCAACACGGTGAGCATCTAGATTTTTAATTTCAGAACTGTGATATGACAAATTTCTGTTCTTTAAGCCACCCAGTTTGTGCTAAATACTTATGGCAACTCTAGCAAACTAATACAGCTTTTGATACTGAGAGGTGGGGTGAGTGCTGTAATAAATGTCATAAAATGTGGACATGGCTTTGGGATTGGGTGAGGTAGATGCTGGAAGAGTTTAGGGCTGACTGTTAGAAAAAGCCTAGACTACCTTGAAGAGACTGTTGGTAGAAATATGGCTATCGAACGATGACTCTGATGAGAGCTCAGAAAGGAATGAGAAGCACTGTAGGAAGATAGAAGGCCTCTATCATCATAGAAGATACGTGTATCATCATAAACAAATGTTGCAAGAAATATAATGTGAAGGTGCTTCTGGTGGGGTCTCAAATGAAAATAAGAAACAAGCTATTGGAAACTAGAGGAAAGGTGATCATTGTTCTAAAGTGGCAGCCCTACCAACTAATGCAGTGACCTTTGGTTTATAGCCTTCCATTCATAATTTGTTCTATGGACTCTCAATATGTAAATTCTCTAAAGTGAGTCACAGTTTTGTGACTTCATCCATGCTGCATCTTTTTATGGAATTCCTTTCTGATCCTCTCTTGTTCTTTCATGTCACCTTTAATGCTCAGCTGAAGTATTGCTTCCTTTGAGATAAATTCTCAGTTCTTAGTTTGATTTAAATATTCCACAGCACAAGAATATATGATACTTATTACATTGATCTTTTATTGTCCGATCCTATGATTATATATTAAATCACTGAGTAGGGAATCATATCTTAATCCACTTGATAATCCCACTCTCTATTTTGACACAGATGCCCCATAGGCATTTTTGATTGAATGAATAAATAAATAAAGATTAAGCTTATAATATGTTTAAGATACTTTTCCTTGTTTTATAGGTAAACTGCTTCTAATATCTGAAGTCAGCATCTGTAAAGACTAGATGGAAGCAAGGAACAGTATGATTTACTTTGTGTTCTTGGGCCTCACACAGAATCCAAAGGAGCAGAAAGTCTTTTTTGTTATGTTCTTGCTCTTCTATACATTGACCATGGTGGACAACATGCTCATTGTTGTGACTGTAATTCCCAGTAAGACACTGGGAACCAATGTACTTTTTGCTTACTAGCTTATCGTTTATGGATGTCATTTATTCCTCAGCCCTTTCTCCCAAACTTATTTCAAACTTGTTCTTTGGGGAAAATGCCATATCCTTCCAATCTTCTATGACTTAGCTCTTTACAAAGCACTTTTCTGGTGGATCAGGGATCTTCTGTTCGTGATGGCCTATGACCATTATGTGGCCGTCTGTAAGCCTTTGCATTACTTGGTTATCAGGAGGCAATGGGTGTGTGTTGTGTTACCCATAGTGTCCTGTGATGGGGGTTTTCTGCACTCAGTAACTACTTATGGGCTCCCATTCTGTAGCTCCAATGTCATTGATCACTTTATCTGTGACATGTACCCTTATGGAAACTGATCTCTACTGACACCTATGTCATGGCCTCTTAGTGGTGGCCAGTGGAGGACTGATCTGCACTGTTGTGCTTTTGCTCTTACTCATCTCTTATGGTGTCATCTTTCACTCTCTAAAGAACCCTACCCAGGAAGGTAGTCAGAAAGCCCTCCAGACCTGTGGTTCCCACATCACTGTGGTTGTCTTCTTCTTTCTTCTTTGTATTTTCATGTATGTGAGACCTGCTAAGACCTTCCCCATTGAAAAATCATTGAGTGTGTTTTATACAGTCAAAACTCCCATGCTGAACCCGTTAATTTGTATTCTGAGAAATTCAGAGATGACAAATGCTATGAAAAAGCTCAGGAGAAGAAATGTCATATCTTTTAGTAAATAAGCACATCAATCCACAATGAAGAGAGTCTTTTGACATTAGTGTCCATTTCCTTGGATGGCAGAAGTCTTCTTAAACCTGATGCTGACTTTTCTTTCTTCAAATAATTTATCGTAATTATCATTAAAACGTGAACTAAGTGATTTTAATAATAAAAATTTTTCTCCCTGCTAGAACGCAAGGTCTATACTGTCTTGTAAATCACTTCACCTAGAAAGATGTAATGCCTGTATAGCAAGGAGTCACTAATATGTAATGAGTCAGTGAGGAACTTTTTATGTAGTTATAGTAATTTTAATCAGTTTATGCATTAATCTTTTTTTACTTTTTTCTGAGACTTAGTAGTATTTTTATTTAGATTCTTGTCATTTAAGTTAGTCTTTTACAGTATTTAAAATATTTTATGCTGTATAGATTTTCTTCTCTAAGAAATACAGTGACACTACACATCAAATTTTTATTGTAACACTACTTTTTAAAGAAAAATTGCAGTGTAATAGATAACAAATGGTAAAAGTAAAAACCATACAAAATGGGATAAAGTATAGAAAAACTTCTTATTTATCTCTATAGTCTACAGTTCTCTTCCCCAGAGGCAGTCACTTAAACCATTTCTTTTTTTTTTTTTTTAAAGATTTTATTTTTTCCTTTTTCTCCCCAAAGCCCCCCGGTACATAGTTGTGTATTCTTCGTTGTGGGTTCTTCTAGTTGTGGCATGTGGGACGCTGCCTCAGCGTGGTCTGATGAGCAGTGCCATGTCCGCACCCAGGATTCGAACCAACGAAACACTGGGCCGCCTGCAGCGGAGCGCGCGAACTTAACCACTCGGCCACGGGGCCAGCCCCTAAACCATTTCTTAAGTTTCATCAGGTAATAATCTTCGCAAATGCAAATGTATTTAAACATATTTATATATTTCCTGTGTATGTAAATGTATGCTTTTACTATGCACCATCTTGAAGATATTTCCATAGCAGTCCATATAGGTCTAACTCTTAGTTTTCCTCATACTGTATCATCCTGCCTTATAAATATGTACTAAAATTAATGTATCCATTCCTCTTCATGTTGGTCCTTATCTTTTTCTATGATAAATGATTTTGCAATAAATATACGTTTTTGAATATGTGCAAGTATGAGTTCCTAGAAGTGAAAATGTTATATACATATTTGAATCAATAGTCAGATAGCACATGTATATAAAATGTTGCTATTCATAGTTATTGCCAAACTGCCATCATTGAGGTTGTACTGACAGCTGCATTCCTGCTCACCATCTGTGATGATATTTTTGTCCACATTCTTAACAGCCAGTTCCTGATAAATATTTATGGCATATGACAATCTGATTAAAGTTATTTTTTTATACTTTCATCAAAATCTTGTTGATATAATTGAGTTTGAGCATCTTTCACATGTTTCATATGATTTGTGTTTCCTTTTCTCTAAATGATCTATTAATGTCTTTTATCTATTTCATTCCATTGTTGATCTTTTCCGTATTGCTATTTTTTTTTCAGGGAAAGATTAACCCTAAACTAACATCTCTTGCCAATCTTCCCCTTTTTTTTTCCTTCCTCCCCAAAGCCTCAGTACGTGGTTATATATGCTAGTTTTAAGTCTTTCTAGTTCTTCTTTGTGAACCACTGCCACAGTGTGGCAACTGACAGACAGGTGGTATGGTTCCACAAACGGGAAGTGAACCTGGCTATGAGGGCTGGCTCATCTATACTGATTTTTATTCGTAATGATCCCTTTACTAGCATATATGTAATTATTATTTTTCTAGTTGTGTTATGTTTTTAACTTTTTTATACTATATCAAAAGCTTTTATATGTAAACATTTTTTCTTTACATTTTGTATTTATTTATTTAATTTTTGGTTTCCCTATCTTGCTTAAAAAGACTTTCCCCACTTCACTCTTACCTAAATACTCCTCATCTATTTTTAGAATTTAATTTTTAAAGAATTTTTGTACTATCTTATATTAAAACTTTTGATTCATATGGAATTTATTTTAATATAAG
>NW_025792661.1:0-1727 GCF_021613505.1 Equus quagga | reverse complement strand
ATGCTAAGCATTTGAAAGTCACTACAGGATGAAAACAGGAATACATAGCTTACTGAGTAGTACAGTAAAATACCTCCAAGTTGTTTACAGATACAAGAATTAAATTCTCTCAGAATGCGGATGTTTCTGGAAAGGAAATGTTGTTGAACCACAGAGATGCTATCCTCTTTCGATCACGGAGTGCCTTTCCCCTTGGAGCCTTGGAGCATATACTGCATTTTGTTCAAACCATCAGCGAGTTTGTTGAGATGTGTCTTTCCCCAGGGTGGTCAGCCCTTGGAGAACTTGCATTAGCTCATGAATACGTTAAATTTTAACAGGCACCTCAGCAAAGAGCAAGACTTTTCCAGGATCTAGGGGTCTGGCCTTCTGTATTACTCTGATGGGGCTGCCATAATGAAATGCCACAGACCAGGTGCCTCAAACAACAGAAATTTATTTTCTCAGAGTTCTGGTGGCTGGAAGTCAAAGATCAAGGTGCCATCAGGTTGATTTCTGGCAAGGGCTCTCTTCCTGGCTTGTAGAGGGCCTCCTTCTGGTTGTGTCCTCAGATGGCCTCTTCCCTGTGTGCTGAAGGAGAGAGAGATCTTTGGTGTCTCTTCTTCTTCTTCTAAGGACACCAGTCCTATAAGATTAGGGCCCCATCCTTATAACCTCATTTAACTTAAATCACCTCTTTAAAGGTTCTGTCTCAAAATACAGTCACATTGGTGGTTAGGGCTTCAACATATGAATTCGGTGGGGGACACAATTCAGTCCATAACAACTTCTTCTATTTTACATATCAGATAATTTCATCTAGGAAATAGTAGAGCCTGTAGGTAATTGTCCCCTACCTCCATATTTGTCAAAAAACAATAATTAGATCCTTCCAGGTTAACACTGGAAAGAGAATTTCCTGGAGAGGAGAAGCAGTTGGATCCTACAGTCTTATTGTCTGTCCCCCATGTTCTACTGTCCTGTGTGAAATCTCTCCTATGTATCCCTGCCATCACCTCCATCCTTGGTGGGATAGGTGTGGGAGTGGGGAGTAGCACTTTCCTTTTAACAAAACTGGCCTAAATAGGAAGCATGACTTTTCCACTCCTGCCCTATAGCACAGCCAAGCCAAGATTACGTCATCTAAGAGAAGCTTTTCTAAGAGCTAGGAAGTGACAAAAGGCTGAGAAGTACTGACTGCAATAGGAAGCACAATGATCCTTTGGCTAGATCTTCCTCATTTGTGGTCCACTGGAGGAGCTACCTTGCTCCCTACTTCCTGGGGCATTAAAGATGCCTAAACCTTCCAAGTTCTATCCCAAGAGAGAATTCCTATTTCCCATTTTCCCCCAGCTGGTTACCCGAGCAGTGACCACCGATCTGTAGAGGAAGTCATGGAGGCAGAAACCCAACATGATAACCAAAGGAATGCCACTCAACATTTTGTAACAGGATGGCCATTTGCTGGGAGTTGTCACCCCTTCGTATCCATGGGTAAGTCATGTTTATCTTCCCAGCACTCCAGATTAAGAACCAACGTGTGCTAGGCACCCTTTGTGGGATAAATTGCTTACACGTCATCTTTCTGTCTGGGTCCTAGATGATCTCTTCTTTATTCCCTCTGTTCACTCTTGCGTCATCCTTCCTTCCAAATGACAGACATCCAGTGCCCCCGCTAAAGATGTCAAAAGGGTTCAGACCACGTAATTATATCAGATCTTGCTTGGAGAGTTACTTTTTCATAGTTA
>NW_025792660.1:0-1419 GCF_021613505.1 Equus quagga | reverse complement strand
CAGTGTCTTACTGGCAGAAAGCAGCAGTGACTGGAAAGAACTTCTGATGAAAGCAAAAGAAGAAGGTGCCAAGGCAGGACTGTGTTTGAACATCCAGAAGTTGAAAATCATGACTGCAGAAGAAGTACACAGTTTTAATGTAGATAATGAAGACATTAAAGTTGTTAAAAGAATTTTGTTTAACTTGTTTCACTCATCAACTTAAATGGAGACCACAGTCAAGAAGTCAAGAAAACACTGAGGCTCAGAAGAGCAGCAATAAAAGAACTAGGGAAGATCATCAAGCTTAAGGAAGTGTCATTAGAGACGGAGGCCATGATTATCCCGACCCTTATATTCTCAGTTCCTATGTACAGGTGCTAAAGCTGGACAGTGAAGAAGGCTGACAGGAAAAAAATTGGTTCGTGTGAAATGTGGTGCTGGAGGAGAGCTCTTCAGGTGTCCTGGACTGGCAGAAAGGCAAACACGTGTGTCACAGAACAAATTAAGCCTGAACTATCGCTGGAGTAAAAAATGAAAAACTGAGGCTGACCTAGTTTTGGGACATGATGAGAAGGCAGGATTCTTTGAAAAAGACAGTAACGCTGGCTAAAGAGGAAGACCATATATAAGATGGATTGACTCCATAACGGAAGCCCTAGACATGGATCTGCAGGAGCTGAGTGGGGCTTTTGGGGATAGGACATAGTGGATATCACTCATTCATCGGGTTGCCAGGAGTCAGAGCTGACTTGATGGCATGTAAGAAGGACAACTCCCTTTTGATTTCCATTTGCTTGGAAGATCTTTTTCTGTTCCCTCACGTTGACCTGATCAGTTTCTTTAACACTCTAGTGAGTCTCTGCAGGCAGTGTCTAGTTGGTTCTTATTTTTTATTTGCTTATTTGTCCATTAAGGCACTCTATGTCTTTTATTCGTGGAATTTAATCCACTTACCTTTAAAATAACGATTGATAGGTCAGGACATACTGTCTTTCTTTATGATTACCATGAGTCTTTCATAAAGCATAACATCTGCTTTAAGCTGATAACTACTTAAATTTGATTGCATACAAAAACTCTACACTTTTACTTCACTGCCCCCCACACATTTTTTTATTGATGTCACAATTCACATCTCTTTATATTGTGTATACAATATGAGAGTTTATAATAAATTGTTGTAGCTGTAGTAGTTTTCAATACTGTTGTCTTTTAACTTTTATATGAGAGTTAAAAGTGTTTTTACATCCCACCATGGCAACGTTAGAATATTTTGAAATTTGCCTGTATGCGTACCTTTACCAGTGAGTTTTGTGTTTTCATATGTTTTCTGTTACTAATCGGTGTCCTCTTGTTTCGCCTAGGCTTCCCTTTAGCATTTCTAATAAGGCACTGTCATTTGCATATTTTACTTATTTGTTTGTGAGGAGGATTCAC
>NW_025792659.1:0-4610 GCF_021613505.1 Equus quagga | reverse complement strand
GTGGCATTGAGCCTTTGGAAGAGCAAGGGTGACCTCTTTTGGTTTCAGCAGGAACTATGTACAAGATATAAGATGGATGCCACCACCGCCTGCATCTGCAGCACTATAGAGGGTGGCACTGCAGTCAGACCATGAACAAGTGATTGCTGAGAATGGCTCACATACCTGATCCAAGCCAAGGGTCAGCAGGGGACCATTGATAGCCCATATCCTTGAATTTGTGCTGTGTCACCCAAAATCAGCATGTAAACACCATTCTACTAAGCAACTTAGTACAATTATTATGAAAGAAATAATGAGCTTGCCTGTGGAAGCCATTTACTTGCCAGACTGCCCTCCTGGAACCAAGGTTCTGGCCACAGAGCCTATGATAGCTTCATAGGTACAGAATCCAGAGCTTCCTGGGCCATCTGATTGACCCCATGGGTAGAATAGAGTATCAAAGAACACTCCACAGAGGGAAAACCGGAATGTTACTCATGCGGTCTGGTCTGGGCTGGGGTTCCCCACCAGAAGGCACTGGCCCAGTCCCAGACACTGGAAGAAAACTTAAGAAATTTCACAGAAGACACTTCAAAGTGTGCAGCCAGGAACAGTGGCCCTGCTTGCCCAGATCTAAGGGCAGTACTACTTAACATATTGGTTCTTCCCATCTATGAACCTAAAGTGAGTTAGTCATGCAGATGACTGGCAGAAAGTGTTCCTGGCAAAGAGAACGGCCTATGTAAAAGCCCCACATCTAGAACATACCTGACCAGTAAGAAGAATAGTCAGGTGTCAGAATAACCAGAGGAGTCAATGAGGAGTTTTGTTTCTGGGCTTTATATCCTGGGCTTTATTCAATTCTGAGGTTTTATTTCTTGGCTTTCAATTCTGTTCCATTGATCTATGTGTCTGTTTCTGTGCCAGGAACTTGCTGTTTTGATTACTGTCGCTTTACAGTGTATTTTGAAGTTAGAGATTGTGATACCTCCAGTTTTCTTCTTTTTTCTCAGGATTGCTTTGACTATTTGGAGTCTTTTGTTGTTCCATATACACTTCAGAATTCTTTGTTGTATTTCCATGAAGAATGTCACTGAGATCCTGATTGGGATTGCATTGAATCTGTAGATTGCTTTAGGTAATATGGACATTTTAACTCTGTTCACTCTCTCAATCCATGAGCATGCAATATCTTTCCATTTCTTTATGGCTTCTGTGATTTCTTTCAATAATGTCTTATAGTTTTTAGTGTATAGGTCTTCATCTCTTCATTTATTCCTAGGTATTTTATTCTTTTTGTTGAAAATGTAAATGGGCTTGTATTCTTGACTTCCCTTTCTTCTAGTTCATTATTAGTGTATAGAAACATAACTGACTTTTGTATGTTGATTTTGTACCCTGCAACTTTGCTGTAGTTATGGATCATTTATAAAAGTTTTCTGGGGGCTTTTTTAGGGTTTTCTATAAATAGAATCATGACATCTGCAAGCAGTGAAAGTTTCACTTCTTCTTTTGGAATTCAAATCCCTTTTATTTCTTTTTCTTGCCTAGTTGCTCTGGCCAAACCTTCCAATACTATCTTGAATAAGAGTGTCAAGTGTGGGCACCCATATGACCCAGCTATCCCACTAGTGAATATTTATCCAAAGAACATGAAATCAACAATCCAAAGAGATTTATGCATCCTTCTGTTCATCACAGCATTACTCAGAATAGCTAAGATATGGAAGCAACCCAGTGCCCATCAGTTGATGAATGGGTAAAGAAGATGTGATATATATAGATACAATGGAATACTACTCAGCCATAAAAAGACAAAATTGTACCATTTGCAACAACATGGAGGGACCTTGAGAGCATTAGGCTAAGTGAAATAAGCCGTAAGCCAGACAGAGAAAGACAAACACCACAATATTTGACTCATATGTGGAAGATAAACAAACACATGGATAAAGACAATAGATTAGTTATTGCCAGAGGAGAAGGGGGTGGGGGAGGGTGAAAGGGATATAGGGGCACGTATCTATAGTGATGGATAAAAACTAGACTATTGGTGGAGAACACAAAGTAGTCTATACAGAAACATATATATTAACATAAACCTGATATTATACAATGTTATAAGGCAATATGACCTCAACAAAATAATTACATTAAGAAAAATTTTAAAATTACTAAAAGCAAGATTTGTTTCAGAAGTCAGACTGTTAAAAGAAAAAGCATTGAGCTGATAAGTGATATGTAATGATTAAAGTTATTTACTTTGAATTAATTTAAGGGACCTATAAAATAGACAAGGAAAGAATTTACAGAATCTGACAAGTAATGATTTCAGCATGAAAGGTCAGAACAGTTCTTTCCTATGTAATAGAAGATGTAGATTCTAGACCTACTTTGACACTAGGAAGATTATGAAAAATATTACAAATATTTAAATTTAGGGATCTGATTATGATCCTTTCAGTTCTTTAATTCTGTAATTAAAATAGAAAATGATCATTATAAGGTTCTTACAGAGGTCAACGTTATTACACAGTCATAGGCATTTTCTTCTTCTTTGGCATCAGGCAAGGGGAAGAATTGTAAAGTGAATCCAGAAATTTCACTTTAAGGTGTTGTAAGCAAGGAGCAAACATTGTGTTCTACTACTATTGACATAGCAAAAGTTAAATGGAAGCTCTGCACAAAGATTTTTGCTACCAAATTGCTGTGTCATCTATAAGCTCATGAGGATTTGATTTTTGTTATACTAACAGTCATTTTGACATCCATGCTGTTTTTGAACTTGAGAGTTAATAAATAATAGCATTCCCTGATAAGGGCCCTGCTTATCTTACACATCTCTACTTGGACTACCTTCTCTGTCGTCCACTGTGCACTGATTACCCTGACCTTCTTCACTTTACATTAATTCCTATCATAGGGCTTCTGCACAAGGTTTTCTCTTTTGCCTTAATTGTTGTTCCCACTGTAATGCTTAAGTATGGTTCTATCTCACCATTCAGATCTTAATTTAGAAGTCACCTCTTAGAAAAGCCCCCATGTCCATCCAAGTAGAATTACCCAGTGACACATGCAACACACCATTACAATTTTCTGAGATTCCGTTATCATTCTATGACTTTATTTTCATTTGCATATATTGTTCATCTCATGCACTAGAATGTAAGCCCCAGGACAGAGGAAAACACAGTGTCTCATCCATCACTGTATACTCAGATCCTAGAAGAGTATCTGAGACTTTGTAAAACTCAGCAGACATTTTTCAGTAAATAAATGAACCTAATAAAAATAGTTGGTAATAATTAATGCAAGACATCTATTTCACATATTCATTTTGTATTTAAAAATAAAAATCTTGATTTAAATATTTTTGTTTGAAATATTGTAACTAATATTGCCATTATTGTCATCATATATATCATATTTTTTAATAAGAAAACCACAACAGAATGTTGAATCATGCTGTGACCTTAGGCTTCCCATTTACCTAGTCAAGGCAGGCAGTTTAAAAAGGCATTAGCGTCTCTCTAGTGACAGCCAAAGAAGGATCTGAGAGAAAATAAATATCCTTTGGATTTAGAGACCCAAATCCAGAATGTAACAAGAAGAATCATTCTCCCATAGTTTAAAAAAATAGATCTATAGAGTTTTACTGTTTTTCATAAAGAATATATATCTTCAAGACATAGACATTAGATTCTGAAGTATCTTGACTCCAGCATGATAGATTCTTATTCTGCTTCTCAAAAGGTTGAAACAAAGAAGTGGAAAATTTTGGTAAAGTGGTAGCTTCCATATTAAATAGCAAATTACTAATCGGAGATTGTACTTGCTTCCAAAAGGAAATTTGACAGCAGGGACACCGGGAATATTCTAACTTGTAAAGTGCTTGTATTTATTTATCCTCCCCTAGTTCTTACCCAACCTATGAAACTTAAAATATCAAAAAAAGTCTCTTTTAGACTTATATACATTGAACAATATTTATTAAGCACCTAGTGGGTGACTGGCAGTGGTCTACCCATATCATGAGTGAATAAACACAGTCCCTGCCCTTCCAGGGATTGCAATCTTGTGGGGAAAACAGAAAATAAAAACCAACAAATAAGGTTTTAAAGTACAGTTTGTGATCATTGATATTAAGAATATAACCTCTTGAAGAGCTAGAGAACAACTGAGGGGAGTGATTAGAGAAAAGCATCAGGAAAGACTTGACTAAGGAGGTGGAAGTCCGTCGGAAAATGGAAAAAATGACATGGAGCCAGCCAAGCAAAATCTCTGGAAAAGAGAATTCTAACAGCGATCAGATTAACAACAAAGGCCTTGAACTGGAAAATGCTTGAATTATTCAAAAGACAGTTTATAAAGAGAGAGAGAGAGAGAATAGTCAGAACCTCGTGAGAAAAGAGATCAAGTACAAAGTGCACTGGAGAGGTAAGCAGCAACTTGACTGTAGTATCTTAACCTGATTTGCATACTTAAAACATACCCTTGTCTGCTGTGTACTGAATGGATTGGAATGAATAAGGGAGAGCAAGACCTCATTGTCCTTGTAGGAAAGATTTGTTCTTAGCATGTAAGCTAGTGACAACCCAGCATCCCTTGTTTCATCCACAGTTCCTTCA
>NW_025792658.1:0-10872 GCF_021613505.1 Equus quagga | reverse complement strand
GAAAACCAACATAGGAAACTACCTAACCGAATTGGTAGTCCAAAATACACAAGATGAGAAACAAGGGAAATTCAGGAGAACGGGAAAACAAGTGACCAAATGGCAGCATTAAGCCCTCGTATATCAAAAATCAGTCTAAATGTAAATATATTGAATTCTCCAAT
This sequence comes from Equus quagga, assembly GCF_021613505.1. Lineage (NCBI taxonomy): Eukaryota > Metazoa > Chordata > Mammalia > Perissodactyla > Equidae > Equus > Equus quagga. The sequence goes on along the minus strand of NW_025792658.1, from coordinate 10,708 downwards.
AAAAAAGCTGAACTCAGAGAAACAGAAGGTTGGTGACCAGGAGCTGGGGAGGTGTGGGCATGGAGAGATATTGGTCAAAGGATACAAATTTGTTCTAAGATTAACAAGTTCCTAGTATATAATGTACAGCATGGTAATTATAGCTAATAACACTGTATTATATACTTAGAAGATGCTAAGAGATTAAACCCTAAATGTTCTCACCACACACACAAAGAAAGAATGGTGATTATGTCACGGGATGGAAGTGTTAGCTCATGCTATGTTGGTAATCATTTTCAATGGATAAATGTATCAAATCAACAGGCTGTACATGTTAAACTTACACAATGTTATGTGTCAATTATATCTCAATAAAGGTGGTAAAAAAAAAAAAAGCATTAAAACTGCCAGAGAAAAATGACACATTACATACAGGAGTGTTATGATAAGAATGACAGCTGACTTATCAGAAACCGTGGTGTGCAGAAGACATCTCTAAAGTACTGAAAGGAAAAAATACGTCAACCGAGTTGCTCATTTGTATCTTCTCTCTTTTTATTTTGATCCATCTGGCTAGACGTTTATGAATTTAATTTGAAAAATCAGATTTTAGGTCTCGTTAATTTCCTCTATTGTTTTTCAGTTATCTATTTCAGTGGCTTTTATTCTGATCTCTGTTATATTTTTTTCTACTGCTTACCTTGGTTTTTGTTTGCTCTTCCTTTTCTGGTTTCCTAAGATAGAGTCATAGAGTCATAGATTTGAGATCTTTATTTCTCATATTGGCATTTAGTGCTATAAATTTGTCCCTAAGAACTTGTTTTAGCAACTTCCTACAAATCTTGATAAGCTGTTCTCTGGTTTTCATTCAAGATAAAGTATTTTCTATTTTTTCATTTGGTTTCCTCTTTTACTTGTGGAGTGTATGATTTAGCTTCCTAACATTTGAACGCTTGCCAAATATCTTTTGATTATTGATTTCTAATTTAAGTCCATTGTGGTCAGAGAATATACTTTGAATTATCTGAAAGATGTTAAATATATCATGGGGTGAAGTGTTTTATAAATGTCAAGCGGATCAAGTTCATTGTTACTGTTGTCCTGATCTTCTATATCCTATTGATTTTCTGTCCACTGTTCTATCAATAATTGAGAGGGAAGTGGTGCAGTCTCTAACTATAATTTTGGATTTGTCTACTCCTCATTTCATTTCTATCAGTTTTGCTTCATGTAGTTTGAAGCTCTGCTGTTAGGTGCAAAAATGTTTAGGATTGGTATAGCCTCTTGTTGAATTTACCGTTATTATCATGAAATAAGTCTTTTTGTTCCTTGTAATATTATTTGCTTTGAAATCTACTCTCTCTGGTACAAATGTAGCAGCTCAGGCTCTCTCTTTATTAGTGTTATCATTGTATGTCTGTTTTCCCATCTTTTTGTTTTTAATCTGTATTTTCCCTTACCTTTAAAATGGGTTTTCTATCGGCAGCATATATTAGAGTCTTTTTTTATTTGTTCTAACAACTTCTGCCTTTTAAATAGGACTTTAAAATCATTTGTATTTAAAGTGATATTGATATGATTGGGTCTAATTACAGTCGTGCTATTCATTTCCTATTTGTCCCATCTGTTTTTTGCTCCTTTATTCCTTCTTTATGCCTGTTTTGGATTAGTTGAGTGTTTTTATGATCAATATTATATCCTATGTTCACTTATTAACTCTAGTTCTGTAGTGTTTTTGAAAGTGATTAATTTATAGTATACACCTTTCACTTATCACAGTCTACATTCAAGTAATATTATATTCCTTAACATATAGTGTAAGAAATATACCATAAGAACAGTATGCTTCGATTTCTGCTCCCCTGACAGTGCACAATTTATGCATTGTCATACATTCTACTTCTACATATGTTATAAACCCCAATATGCATTCTATTATTTTGTTAAAAGAGTCAATTCTATTCCAAATACAATTTTAAAATAAGAAAAACTATTATAAAAGTATTATATGAGAGAGAGAGAAAGATCCTTATGTTAACAGTTTTCGGTGGTCTTCATTCCCTTCTGTGCTTCTAGACTTCATCTTACATCATTTCTTTCCTTCCTGAAGGCTTTCCCTTAACATTTCCTGTAGTGCAGGTATGCTGATGAGGAATCCTTTAAGCTTTTGCATATCTGAAAAAGTCTTTTTTCCCTTCATTTTTAAAAGATAGTTTTACCAGGCAGAGAATTATAAATTCACAATATATTTTTCTTTCAAATTTTGAATCCTTCACTGAATTCCAGCTTGCGCTGTTTCCTAAGAGAAGTTTGCTACCATTCTTATCTTTGTTTCTCTGGCTGTTTTGAAGATTTTCTCTTTATCACCAGGTTTAAGGAATCTGATTATGATGTGCCTAAGTGTAGTTTTCTTCGTGTTTCTTGTGCTTAAAGTTAATTGAGTATCATGGATCTATAGGTTTATAGTCTTCATCCAATTTGGAAAAATTTTGGCCATTATTCCCTAGAGATTCCAATTAATTAGGTATTAGACCTTCCACAGATTATCTCATGGCTCATTGATCTTTTTTTGTAATCATTTCTGTTTTTTTCTGGTTTTAATTTTGAATAGTTTCTATCACTATCTCTTTCAAACTCATTAATATTTTCTTCCACAATGTCTAACTGCTGCTAATTCCATCCAGTGGAATCTATTTTTATATATAGAGAAGTTTGAGTTGGGTCTTTTTTATGTCTATGTTTCCGGCTTACCTGTTCAAGGTTCTTCCTTCATGAACATTTGGAATACAATTTTAATAACTCAATATTTTGTCTACCAACTGTATCATGTGTGTCATTTCTGGGTCTATTTATATTGATTTCTCTTCTGATAATAGTTCATATTTTCTACTGACTTGCGTGCCTACTAATTATTTTTTGGATGGTAATTATTATAAAATTTAATTTTCTGTGTTGGATAGTTCTGTATTTCTGCAGATATTCTTTATCTTTGTTCTATTACTCAGTTATTTTGAAATAGTTTGCTCCATTTGAAGCTTTTTTAAGACTTGTTAAGGTAGCACAAGGGCAGCCATATGCTAGGGCGAATTTATACCGCTTCTGAGATACCTTTCTGAGTAAACCACTTGATTCCCCATGAATACATAGGGTATTCCTCTCTGGCTGTTGGGAATGCAAATTATTTCCTGACCCGTATAAATTCCAAGAATTCCCCCCCCCCCACCTCTGCCTCCCACCCTTTCAGGTTGTTGTTCCCTGATCTTGGGCAGTTTTCTCACATGCATACACTGGGCAGAACTCAGCGAAGACTTGATGGGGACCTTTTGCAGGACTGTGGAGTTCTCTTTCTGTGACACTCTCTCATCTGCAGTATTCTGCCTTGCAGAGTTGACCACTTTGGCCCCCTTTGACTCCCAACTCTATCTCATGAACTCTGAGGGACTGCTCATTTTCCCTTGGATTCTCCCTTCTTGCACTGCAGTCTGGAAACTCACTCAAGGAAGTAATTGAGGGCAATCACAGAGCTCACCTTTTTTTCCCCTCTCCCAGAGATCATGCTTCTGTGATATCTGGTGTTCAATTTCTGAACATTATTATTTCATATATTTTGTCCTGTCTTCCTTGTTCCAGGTGAGAAGGTAAATCCAGTTCCTGTCCAGACCAGCAATACTTTTGTTTTGTTTTGTTTTAATGTCTTATTATTCTCCATTGAATGTAAACTTGGTAAAGGTATTATTTCTTACTATAAATGCCACACTGGAGTAGGCAAAGAACATAATGCAGTAGGGATTAGAGAGTATCTGAGGGTGTTTTCGGGGGAAGGGGATAATAGATGATTTCCAAACAGAGACTATTTCTTTAATGACTAAAATTCCTTTCCTCTCTCTAGCTTATAGTTGGAAGTAGTAGAGAAATAATGAACAAGAATGCTCAGTAAATATGTAGCACACCAGAAGAGAAAGCAGGGAAAGGAGACAGGCAACATGGAGGGAGGGGTGTAGGAGTTTACAACTTAGCTAGAATGGCCAGAGAACCTAATGAAATGAGTTTCATGAGGTCCTGAAGGAGGTGAGGGATTGAGTCTTGAGAATATCTAGAAGAGAGTTCCAACACTAGGTTATCTGACTGAGATAAAAATGCATCTCAGTAAAATTATTCTAATGGTCTGAGGCTTATTGAATTAACCTTTATTCATGACATACTCTGATGATCTTTATTGACTGGTTATTAATACTGTAATAATCATTCATGAACCTATCACTCAACACAAAACCTGGAATGTTAACATATGTTTAAAAGTCACTTCATTTCTTCTCTGTGAACTTTCTGCTAGAAACGTCTGCTCCTTTTTCTATTGGCATGTTGGTTTTGTCCTTATTGTTTGTAGGAGCTGTGTAGGCACTCCTTACACATTAAGAAACTGAGCCAATTATAATATGACTTGAAAATATTTTCACCAATATTTTCTCCTAATGTTTTGAGTTTGTATGTGATACATTTTGACATGCAGTGATATTTTTCATTTATTTTTTATTTTATTTTATTTTTGGGGGGAAGATTAGCCCTGGACTAACATCTGCTGCCAATCCTCCTATTTTTGCTGAGGAAGAGTGTACCTGAGCTAACGTCAGTGCCCATCTTCCTCTACTTTATATGTCAGACACCTGCCACAGCATGGCTTGATAAGCAGTGCGTAGGTCTGTACCTGGGATCCAAATCGGTGAACCCCGGGTCACTGAAGTGGAATGCGTGAACTTAAATGCTGTGCCACTGGGCTGGTCGTATATTTTCTTTTTTATGCAGTCAAATTTATCAATCTGGTTTTGTTTCATCCTTGGAAATATCTTTACTCTGAGAATATTCTTCCATAATTTTTCTAAGATTTTTATGGAATTTTTCTATCCTACTCTTTAGTGTATCAATATTTAACTTATCTGAAATTAATTTTGAGGAAAGTTGTGAGAAATAGATCCAACAGTTTTATTTTTTCAGTGCTTATCCAGTTGATCCAGCACCATTTCATTTATGAAATAATTCAGATTTCCTCACTGACTTTCAAGTTACCTTTATCATAAAATCCATGATTATTTATATCTATTTCTGGCCTTCCTTTGATAGTCCATTTATCTGCCTATGATATATGTGTATGTGTTTTAATATTTCATTGGGCTTACTGCCCCTAATTATTCTACTTTTTAAAACATTTTCTTGGTTATCCCTACTTATTTTTCCAAATATAACATAAATGTCATATACATTCGTGTGTTGCTTAACAACAAGGATTTGTTCTGAGAAAGGTGTTGTTAGGTGATTTGGCATTGTGCAAACACCATAGACTGTGCTCACACAAACCTGGATCGTCTAGCCCACTACACGTGTAGGCTCTATGGTTCTAATCTTATGGGACCACTGTCCTATATGTGGTCTGCGCTTAACTGAAACAGCGTTCTGCAGCGTATGACTGTACATAAACCAAATAGTTGTAGTCTTTTGAGTTCAGCTTCTTTTACTCATCAGAATACATTTGAGATTCTTCCACGTTGTTGTATGTACCAATAATTTGTTCCTTTTTATTGTTGAGTAGTATTCCATTGTATGAGTTTGACACACTTTGTTTATCCATTCACCAATTGAAGGACACTTAGGTTGTTTCCAGTTTTGATAAGCCAAAATCTGAATAAAGCTGCTATATACATTAGTGAGCAGGTTTTTATGTGAACATAAATTTGCATTTCTCTTAAGTGTGAACTTAGTAGACAGATTTTTGGGTCATATAATAAGTGTAAGATCAACTTTATAAGAATAAAGTACATTTTTTCTTCAAAAAATCCTACTGTTATTTTCATGGGGAGTACATTAAACTGCTATTTTTGGAAAAATGACTTTCATCCTGTTGAAAATTCCCATTTAATAGTCTTTTCATTTACTTAGATTCTCTATATATTTGTCATTCATGAGGATTTTGAAATTTTTAAAAAATATTTATTAATTTAACAAATATTTAGTGAGGGCCTATTCAGCGCTTTGCAATGTTTTAGTACAGGGGCTGGAGATTTAACTTTATAAGTTGTATATAAACCTAAAGTAATGAGGCTTAATGATATCACTAAGAAGTGAGTTTATATAGAAAAGAAAAGAGATGCAAAGAGAAGCATCCCTGGCATGGGACACAAGTGATCATAGAAGAACCAAGAAGGATCCCCCAGGAAGGCAGGAGAAACACCAAGAGACCGTGATATCATGAAAGGCAATCTAAGAGAGAGAAAAATGAATAATTAACAATTGGGACTGTGGCAATTAAATCATTAATCCACATTAATCTGTAGGGAAAGGCTTGGCAGGTCCATCTTGATTTTTTAAATGTTTGGTCATTTTTATCAATGCCATGTTAAAAATCAGTCCATTCTTTCTCCATTCCATAAGTTGTCATCATTATATTTTAAGCTACGTTTGAGTCTATCTGCATGTTTTCTTTTCTGTCACAATAACCATCAACTCATTCCTTTGCAAAACCTAGACTATTTATTAGTCAGAGACTTATACCTATGTTGTAATACCTGGTGAGAAAGATCCTGCTCATAGTTCTTGTTTTCCTAAATTTACTTGTTTGATTTCAAGCATTTATTCTTTTGGATAAACTTTAAATCAGTCTTCATTAGAACAAAGATTAATTTGGACATGGATTTGGGAATAGTCAACATTCCTAAAGGGTCAATTCGTCCCATACAAGGGTATGACCTACCCCTTCAACAGTTCAAATTTTATTTTATACTTCTCTATAAAATTCTAGACCTTTTTGGTATGACCTTGCACTCTTAATATTAAATCTAGCAAAGCATCCAGCACTTGGAAATGTAAAGTGAAGGTATGAAATGAGCAAACAGGTGAATTCAAACGCTAAGTTCAGGGGCCGGCTCCTTGGCCGAGCGGTTAAGTTTGCACGCTCCACTTTGGCGGCCCAGGGTTTCACCTTTTGGGATCCTGGGCGCGGACATGGCACCACTTGTCAGGCCATGCTGAGGTGGCGTCCCACATGCCAAAACTAGAAGGACCTACAACTAAAATATACAACTATGTACTGAGGAGGATTTGGGGAGAAAAAAAAACAGGAAAAAAAAAGAGATTGGCAACAGTTGTTAGCTCAGGTGCCAGTCTTTAAAAATAAATAAAATAAAATAAAATGCTAAGTTCAGCCAGCGGGTCAGACTCAAGCCCCTTGCCTCTTAGCCCCATGTCCCAAGTTCAACTCCCTGTGTGTGACCTCATTGTGTGTGCCTGGCCCAGGAAGGTAGAGAGGCATTACCGGTTATGCTACTTTTTTTGTTGGCCATACTCACTGGAGCCTGACACTGCTGTAGTCTCTAGGAAATAGAGGTAAAACCTAGTCCCTGCCTTGTAGCTTCACAAGTTGCCTACTCAATTATACAATTACCCATCTGATGCTTTGGGGAGCAGGCTCAGAGGGTTCATAACACTTGCCCCACGTGGCACATCCTTCAAGTAAGGCTTTAGGGCCTGAGCTCTTTCCATGACAGCAGCATCCTCTCTGGATTAGCTTCCTACAGCCACTCCCTTTCTCCCTTCCTCCTGGGCCAAGACTGCCTGGGGGTCCAGATCCCAGTGGCAGAACCCAAGAACAGCAGTGGTACTAAGTGTTCCTGCAGAAAGGTCGGCTTCCTCAGAAGACATCCACCTAAGAAGAAGAAAATGGCGAATGCCACTGGGAGACAGAAAGGACTTGTGATAAGCTCACATCACCTCCTGAATCACCCTTCAATTACCAGAGTGTCATTTAAGGGACCACAGGTCTGCAACTGTCATAAAGGCCAGAGTCAGAGATATGTTAAGGCTGTTGACAACATTTGTATCCTTCTAGGCTGGTGAAGTCTGGGGTTATGTCTGTGTTATTTAACTTAATCCTACACAATCCCTGTTTTACAGATGAGGAAATAGCCTGAGAAAGATAAAAACAGCTTGCCCATGGTCCTACAGCTAGTCAGTGACAGGGCCTAGGTTTATCCTGGTTCTGTCTGACTCCAGTCCCCATGCTGTCAGTAACCACAGTGGCACTTCTCTTCACCCCTCCCACGATCTCCTGCCAGGCCTCACGCACTCCCCATACAGCACACAGAGAGCCAAGCTGCATTGATTTTATTAGAATCAACCTAGTGAAGACTACACAGGGGGGTAGAGGAGACAGGTTCTGGATTCCAGCTTCAGGTGAGAAGGAGAACAGGGCAGGATGATAGAGCTCAGGCTGGGCATCAGAGACAAAGATTCATCTCCCCAGAGGGTTCAGCTTAGAAATGCCTTCTTGAACATCTGTCGTCAATGTGCTCAGTGCGTGGCTGATGCATTCTGGGCTGGTGGTGATAGTACCCTGGGAGAGAGTAAGATGAGGATGGACAGAGAACCTGAGCCCACAGCAGAGCCATCCTGTCTTCCCAGGACCACCTCACTCCTCAGCATCAATGATTCAGCTCCATCCCGAGCAAGAACCTCTGGCCTACAGGCCCACCACTGGGGAGGGGCTGCAATCAGTCAGGCCAGGAGGAGGATGGCTCCCCAATCACCCATGCACAGGTTTCAGGAAGGAGTCTAAACAGGAGAGAAGGAGATGAGAAGGTTCTGGAAGGCATGATGTGGGCTGGGCCTGAAAGAGGGGCAAGCTGACTGAGTCTGGGTGTTTGTGATGTCTCCTATACCTGAGACTCATCTGTCAGGTGTACAGGATGTATGGAAAGTTTGTGCACATGCTGTAAACACTCTCATGTGCTCTCTGTGCCTATATTAGTGCAAGAAATTCTGCTTCTTGAGAAACCTCTCATTTTGCACAATCAGCACTCTGGGGAAAATAGGTTAAGAGACAGACTATTCAAAATCTCTGTAACTGTGTAACAAGAATAATGACAAAAAAGAGATAGTTCATCAGGAGACACATTGACAAGCCCTGGTGAGCAGCAGCATGTAGCTAGAAGCTGCCTCAGGGCCCTCAGGCCGTGGAAATTCTGGCTGGTAGGCACTGAGACAATACTGATGGAAGTGGAACTCTGAGCCAGAGGAATAGCTATCAAGGTAAATACAAAAGGAGATGAAACTGCGTGAGTGATATCAGGATCATGGCAGAGTAAGCTGTCCTCTTAGGCTTTCCTCCCTAAGATCCAGTGAAAAGGATATTCATATCCCAACAGAAGACATTCACACACCACAAAAGATGTCTGAGAGACCCCTGCAGCCATATATCTGAAAGTGGAGGTGCTGGTCCCCCTGAGGGAAGTGGAAGGAGGTAAGGGTAATCTCCTCTCCCTCCCCCAGTGGCAGGGACCCTGGGCTCTGGACCCCATGGCTCTGAGAGAAGAATGGGGTGGGGCAGCCTTCCATAGGAACACCTTGGCTCTCCAAATTCCCTCACAGCCCAAGGGAAAGCCTCACACAAAGGTGACTAAGCTATTGCAGGGGTGTCTCCATCAAGCTAGCACCGCAGGAGAGCAGATAGTGAGGGCAGAGCAAGAATGTCCCCAGGATCATGCAGGTAAAACAAAGTGCCCCTCCCCCTGCTCAGCACTCCAGCTCAGCCAGTCGGCCAGAACACTGAAAAGATAGAAAAGCAGCCAGTGGCTGGAGCTGCCAAGCTGTGGATGGCAGTGGGCTCAGAATACACAGTTCTTGACCCCCACCAAGTGGCAGCAGGTGGAAGCTGTGACCAAATACTATCACTATGTGGAGGCAGAAATCCACACTCTCAGACAGTATGAAAAGATATATTAATTCTCCAGATCAGAAAGAAAATGACAAGCACCCAGAAATCAATCCTGAAGGCAGAGAAAATTATAATATATATGACAGAGAATTCAAAATAGCTATCATTAAAAAACTCAATGAGTTACCAAAAAAATACAAATAGACAGTTCAAAGAAATCAGGAACTTCTTCACAAAAGAGATTGAAACTATAAAGAAGAACCAATCAGAAATGTTGGAGATGAAAAACACAATGGATGAGATAAAGAAGAATCTGGACTGCCTAAACAATAGAGCTGATAGTATGGAGGAATGAATCAGCAGTCTGGAGGGCAGAAATATAGAAATGTTTCAGATGGAGGAGGAAAGAGAATAAGACTAAAAATTAATGAAGAAATTCTCCGAGAAATATCCAACTCAATTAGGAAATGCAGCATAAGGATTATAGGTATTCAAGAGGAAGAAGAAAAGGAGAATGGAGCAGAAAACTTATTCAAAGAAATAATAGCTGAGAACTTCCCAAATCTGGGGAAGGAACTGGAAATACAACTGAAAGAAGCCAATAGATCTCCTAACTATATCAATGTAAAAAGAGCTTCTCCGAGGCATATAGTAGTAAAGCTGGCAAAAGTAAATGACAAAGAAAAATATTAAGGGCAGCGAGGAAGAAGAAAAAAAGTACAAAGGAAGCCCCATCAGGCTTTCAGTGGATTTCTCAGCAGAAACCATACAGGCTAGGAGAGAGTGGAATGACATATTCAAAGTTCTGAAAGTCAAAAACTTTCAGCCAAGAATACTCTATGCAGGGATAATATCCTTCAGAGATGATGCAGAAATAAAAACTTTCCCAGATAAACAAAAGCTAGGGGAGTTCAAAGCCACAAGACCCCCTACAAGAAATCCTCAAGAAGGCCCTCATACGTGGAAAAAAAAAGAAGAAAGGGGTTACAAAGCCTTGAGTAAGAGATAAATAGGTAGAAAAAATCA
>NW_025792657.1:0-6990 GCF_021613505.1 Equus quagga | reverse complement strand
TGTTGTTTTTCTTTTGTCTTCAATTGAGAGTTGTTTATTCCTCCTCTAATCTCCTATAGTTACTGGTTTATGAAAATTGTTGCTTTGTCTTTGTATATACAACTTCACTGTGGAATCTAGTGTTTGTAATATAGTGGTTGTTTTAAATACATTTAAAGTTTTATGGTCTGCATGCTCCTTTGTCACATATCATGATTTTGACGTCTTATTTGTTTTTATTTGCCCTTGTCTAATATCTTTATTGAATTTTTAATATACATATTTTTAGTTTTAGTATGCATACAGAAAAGTGCATAAATATCACTACAAGTTTTTTACAAACAAGCACAGCTCTGTGACCAGCTAGAGATCAGCAAGCGGGGCGTTAACAGAGCTCAGAAGCACTTTTGGTCCCTTTATTTATCCTCCTTCTCTCTCTCAAACGAAACTACTATTTAAATTTGTAACCCCAATATTTTACCTGTTTATAATTTTATATAAACAAAACTATACAGGATACACTTTTTTGTATCCACTTCTTTTGATCAGCATTATACTTATAACATTTATTCATCATATTTCTTTCTTTTCTTTTTTTAAGGAAGATAGCCCTGAGCTAAGTACTGCCAGTCCTCCTCTTTTTGCTGAGGAAGCCTGGCCGTGAGCTAACATCCGTGCTCATCTTCCTCTACTTTTTTACATGCAGGACGCCTACCACATGGCGTGCCAAGTGGTGCCATGTCTGCACCTGGGATCCAAACCGGCAAATCCTGGGCCGCCGAAGCGGAACGTGCGAACTTAACCACTGCACCACCAGGCCAGCCCCTATTCATCATGTTTACAAATTTCTTTATTCTCTTTGCTGTATAGCATTCATTGTATGAATATAGCCCAAATTTTATACGTAAAGATGTTGATGACTTTCTAAGTTTTTTGTTTTTGTTTTTTACTTTCAGGTATTATGAATAGTAGTATTACAAAGAATCTCGCTATATTATTTGGTCAACATAAATAAATATTTCTGTGGGTTTTAGACCTGAGTAAATTTCTGGGTAGTAAGTCATGCATGTGTTCATCTACTTAAGATACTGTAAAAATATACACAAAGCAAAGTGCCTCTAAAGAAAGCTCATGCAGTTATAATAATATAAGACTTAGTAGGTTTTAAGTGAAATAAAATTACTAAAGATAAAGAGGATTATTTTATCATAATTTAGAGGTCTACCTACTTAGAAGATATTAAAATTCATGTGTCCAGGTGCTCAAGACAGATCTTCCAAATTGGTAGAGAAGAAATGCAGAGCTATAATAAGAAATAGATGCATCCTTTATCATGGTTGGAAACCTTACATACTTTTTCAGTTGATGACTAAACAAGCAATGAAATGTCTAAGGATATAGAAGTTCTAAGTGACATACACGTTTGACGTAGTTAACTTTTATAGATTATGATTCCCAACAAAAACAATATACACATGTGTTTCAGTGCACATAGAAAATTTACCGCAGTTGGTCATGTGCTGGATTATAAATCAAGCCACAACAAATTTCAAATTATTCAGAATATTTTCTGTGACAACCGTAAAATTAATTTAGAAATCACTAACTTATTCTTTAATTTTACCTTTACTGAATCACTTTTATTAGGAGTATTTCATGTGCAAATCACAATGATGGATTCAACTTTGTTATTAAATCTATTAATATAATCAACGTGCTGTATTTTAGTTCTGTAATATTTTATGTCATATATATGATATTTTACATCATATACGTGCATACATACGTGTATGGAGATATGATACTCATGTGTGTATATAAATAAATAAAAGATTTTTCATCATTTAATTTGTTTTATTTGCCCGTTCCTTATAGGAAGATTTGCATTTTCATAAGGATTTTTATGTTCATACCAATATCTGTATATATTATTAATCCCCTTTTTATTTGTGTATTTACTTATTATAAATGAATTGAACTGTTAATGCTCTTTATTCCCAAAACTATGTGATTGTGTAAGTGACCAAGAGCCAACACAGTAATCCTACTTCAAAATTAATAAATTGGAAAGCAAGATAAAAATAATGGGTGAGTTGATTCTGGAATGTAGTCAGGTAATTTACCATCTTTGAACATGTATTTCCTTATCCCTTAATGGAAGAGAGTGTGCAATCAACGATCTTCAAGGTATATTCAGACTATGAACTTCTTGTTTTTTATTTCTTTCTCTGTTTTTCTCTTAAAGCAACTAATATACTGAGATTTTAGTGTCTTGATTTAAATTATGATATCATCCTGCCATCTAGTGGATATTTCTGTTTGTATCAGTTGTAATGGACAGACAAATTCATACCCTCTCCTACTATTTGCAGAGGGATTTTGTACTACTGGACCTTATGAAAAAATTCTACCCATTACTATGTAATTTGGTTGAGAATGAGACCACAAATAGATGAAAATTGAATTGACAATGTTGGGGGAATTAAGACAAATATTTCTCATTATGTCAAACTGGGATAAACTCTTTTTTTTTAAATGCTTCTTTTGTAATAAAAAATAAAATAATACTGGACTGAGATTTAAGACATCCATTATCGAGTTCACCCTAACTCTTTGATCTTTTCTGAAATATATGCCGGACTGGAGACCCGGCTTAGATCAGAAAGATGGATAAAATTGCCTGTAATCACATTAATTGAAACTTACCGTAGACACAGAGTGCTAGCCATGGGCATACACTTTACACTTTCCATTCTCAAAGGTATCTATATCTTTGTCTATAACTATATCTATGTCTCTCTATATATATCTCTATACTTATATCAAATATCTCTATCTCTATATATAACTATCTATATATCATACTAGATTTTTTTGGCTATTCTGAATTGAATTTCTTCTTTCTTATAGTATGCATTACTTATCTGCTTACAAGACTTGTCTCCTCACTTATAGGCAAGAATTAATAAATCTTGTATTGAAGCAAATCCTTATTGGTTAGGAAAGTTAGAGTGTGCTATTCAATTACTATTAGATACTTCTATTGCATGGGCAATTAAACCAACTTGTTAGATATGTGTAAGTTCCAGCATTTGAGAAGCATAAAAAATGATTTGAAAACAATAGAGTATTTTGAGAACACCAAATATGAAGTGATCTTAGTGAGAGCTCCGTACCAATATAAGGATTAGTCACAGAACATGCCAAAAGTAGAGACACATTGTGGGGTTTTATTGTTTTTTTGACATTCTTCCCAAAGAGCCACCCCCTTCCTTTTACTCACATTAATCTGCATATCTTTATAGTCCCTTCTTATATGCTATTTGTCAATTCAGCAACCCAGGGAGACTGAGAGGTTTTTATACTATTCTGTTTTTGGACATTACGGAAAGAAAATCCTTTTTTCGTTCTGAAATTGGTGTTCTTGTGGTTTTTGAATTAATGGAATTAATTCTCTTGAAGACACAGGAAACAAGGACAGCCTTTCATTCACATTTTAGTCTTGAAATATTTGAAGACATTAGTCAGGATCTCTTTTTGTTTTTCTTCTATGTTCCAGACATCTTCAGACCCTTGGTTGGTTTAGTAAATGCTCTAATTCCAATATATACATCTCACTGTTAATCACTTGACATCACAGGGTACCTATAAAATTATTAATAGTTATTGGGAACTATTAGCTTACCGGCAATGACAAGCTGTCAAGAACATAATGCTCCCTTCCAAACTAAAATGAAAATGGGAGCTACCTCCGTCTACATAATGTATTAATGCATCCAAATTGAATGTCATGATTATAATATTAGAACTGAATCAACTTCGTTCACAACGCCTATACCTTTTTACAACCACAACCTATTCGTTATTCCATCTTTTTCCTATTGGCATTGAACCTTATTACCAGGTTGAACAACCTACACAGATCCCAATTGCAATTTTGTACACAATTTGGCTCCTCTGATCCTCAAATCTTCTCTCTTACTGCTACCTGCATAAACTCTACTTCTAATTGATAGGAACATGAACATCCAAATTCCCACCTTGGCTCAGACTGTCTTCTCTGCTTAAAGATTCTTTTGTTTTTCTTTCCTGTCCCTGCAATCCTATGTTAACATTACAGTTCAGCCCAAAATTCAAAATCTTTTTATGATTTTACCAATCAGAAAAAATCGTGGACATTATTCAGTTATCCCCACTTGTGGAGAGTACCCCTAATGTGCTCAGCTCAACAAATCGTAAAGTAAAAACTAAACAAAGAAAAAAGCTTTATGCATAGTGACAATGCAGAAAAGTGCGGTATCCTTTAAAGTAAATTGTTGTTTCTCCCACTATATTGTAATTTCATTATAATAATCAGACTATTATAAGTCACAATTTGGAAGGAGGCTAGGTCCTGTATCGCTACTCAGAGGACATCTGCCTACTGATCTCGAAATAACTTTGGACCTTGCACAATCAAGAAATAAATTTTTATTGCATGAGTCGACAAATTATGTCCCACAAACCAAACCTTGTTCACTGCCTTTTTATAAATAAAATTTTATTTGAGAAAAGCAGGACCTATTGATTTAAGTATTGCTTATGGCTGCATCCATGCTACAACATGCAGAATTGAACAGTTGGGGTTAAAACTATATAACTCACAAAATCTAAAGTACTTACTATGTGACTCTTTACAGAAAAAGTTCACTGACCTGTTCTTTTAAGTCAAGTCACTGAGATTGAGATGTTTATTTGTTAAGATATGGCAGCTTCTTAAATAATAAACATATAATTTTATTTATATAATTTATATAATCTTATATACCTAAATAATAAACATTTAGTTTTATTTATATAATTTATATAATCTTATATACATACCTAGATTATAAATTGAAAAGTAGAGTATGAGCTTTTCACAATTTCAATAATTAATGTAAGAATTGAATAACGTGCACAAATTTGGAAGAGTAATGCAGACTGTATTATTTTAAGAAAATGGTTTTCGTAGAAAATGAAACTCAAAGTACTATATAAAATAAAAGAAAAGATAATAATCAATGTACCTATAATATAATGCTTATTGAGTAATTTTATATCCAGATACACACTGATAAATGTATATCTATATAGAAAGGGAAAACCAGAAATACAACAAAGATTGAGATTAGCTATCTCTGGATTGTTGCCCAATAACTGATTTTTTGGGTACATTTCTATATTTTACAGGTATTTAAAGACAAAAATATAGTGTCTGCTTCAACATTTTTAAAAGATCAATGGATTAAATTTCACAATGAAATCATTCCCCAATCTTTAGAAGAAATTATATATGAACAAAATATCACATGGGGCATTACCTCATCTAATTGCTCTGTTTGTGGCCTCCGGGGCAAGACTTCAGTGATGTTCTCCAGGATTAACGTCCCTAAGGTCTTGGTGGCATATACATGTGACACCATTTGGTGTTAGGATTTATCTTTTTGATCTGCTTTTCTCTCTGTCATCTCTGAATTTATTTTTGACAGGTTAAAGGAAAAAGTCATTTCCCTGGAATAGCTATTGCAATATGTTGTAGATTCCTGTCACTACTTTTTCAGGTTTGTTACTATATTTTTTTAAAAAAGCTGAATTCTGAACAGGAACTTGCTTGGAATCCATTAATCTTAGCAAAGAAGCTTCACTAAATGAATAAGTCAAATTCTTCTGCACTCAAGTGAGTTGATTCAATCCTTATTTTATTTAACTTTAAAAGGAAAATAATGTGTTCCAATAATCTTTGCAGGAGGCAAACATCTGTGTAACTCTAACTGCCATGATACCTACTTAGTTCAGCCAACTAGAAGATCTGATTTCTTATCTTTCACCACATTTATTATTATTCACTGACTTACAACACTAGGAAATATTTTCAGTTTTTCTTGATTACAATATTCTTTTCCTCTCTTTATACACACAAACTTTGCCTTCAATAACAAACAAGAATTATTGGTAGCAACGTATCATTGGTAACTATATGCATTATTCTCTGGAATAATACTCATAAGAAAAAAAATTGAGGATAAGGACCATATTTTACAATATCGTGGTTTCTAAATGCCTGTTATACTGCTGAATACACAGTGGATATGCAGTGAGACAGTCATGATGGTAGGCATCAGAAAGGAGGGAAAGAGTGCGCCCAGCACCTTGTGCTCTCAGCCAGCTCAAAATAGTTGATGATTCCTGGGGCTAAATGGGGGACTGTGAACTTTACCCTAAGTCTGTTGGTACAAATACAGAGTGCAGGAGGTGGAGTGAAAAGCTACCTGTGTGGAAAAGATGTATGGGTAATAATGAGCTGAATATATATCAAAATTTTATTTCTCTTTGATGGCTTTGCATTCCCTTTCAATCCGGGGCTGCTGAGACTTTGTTATAACAGCCATAGGAGACGAGTATAGATTTTGGAAGGAATATGTTCTGTTATGGAATTTGCACTCAATGAGTTTTATGTAAAACTGAAAAATACTTTCAGGAAATAATAATAAATGTGGTATAAGATTAAATCACAAGTATTGAATCAAGGGAATTTAAGGAGCAATTGAAGAAGAAAAAGAGCAGGGATATGTCAATGATATCTTTATATTTATGCAGGGAAGCTTTAAGTGCTGCAAACGGTCTTGGAGGATAAAGTCAGAACAACCAAAGGAAAACTATAGCCTCTTAACTTCAGCTCCTAATAAGACAGAATTTTTACATAATTCTACGTAGAATGGCCTTGCTTTTATGCCTAGTGCCATTTTAGGTTTCAGTAAGCAGTCAGGAAGTGGCTTTGAGAATAATGGATTATAAAGGGAGACAAAAGCAGTTGAGCCATTTTGGAGGAACACAGGACATTTAAAAAAAATAATTCAGCCTATTTCCCCCCTGTAAATATCCTTATTTTATGCTAATTCAGTAAGCTTAGGTCCCATGGGGTTTCACTATGGCTACCTGTTTTGCAGGACTCAAGATGTGTCTCAGTGCATTGTGAGTTCACAGTGTGGT
>NW_025792656.1:3844-6784 GCF_021613505.1 Equus quagga | reverse complement strand
ACCCCACTTCCCCTGCCCTGCCCTGCCCAGTGCCTGAAGCCTCCAGCTGAAGCCAGCCCATACCCCCCAGGCCCCACTTACCCTCCAGTTCCTCAGCAGGAGGTCCCTTTCCCTGGCTGACCCCAGCTCAGCCGTCTGGCCTCATCTGAAGGTCAGCTCCCAAGGTAGGCAGCTTCACCTTCAGACCTGCCAGGTGCCCCGACATGGAGGGAAGACCTTCCCCACAGCTGCGCCATAACAGAAGGGAAGTGAGCACAGACGCAGTCATCACGACGGTTGCTGCCGTCTCTCTGGAGCTGGGGTCAAGCCAGGCACGTGGTAGCCTCGAATGGGACAATCGGCTTTATCCGACGGCTTTGTTACGTTCATTTTGGATAGACTTTCTCAGCAGCGGCACTTGCTGACATTTTGGGCTAAATCGTGTTCTGTAATGAGGGGCCGTCCTGTGCACGGTGGGAGGCTGAGCAGCATCCCTGGGCTCTGCCCACGAGAAGTCAGGAGCACCCCCTGAGTTGCAACAACCAAAAATGTCGTGATAAACAAATGGCAAGAAATAGGATATATTGGAGTATACGAGGAAGCCATTTGGTGTAAACCTAATTCGGCCTGACATTGTTTTTCTAAAAGGGCCTGACAAGGCCATTGAGCATGTATTGTACATCTGCTTTAGGCATTTTCTATGTCCCTAAGACAAGAACAAATGGCCTCAAGATAAAGATGCAACTTCCCCCACACTGGCATTTCCTTAAGGATAAGGATCTTTCCTTATCCTAGGAATTGATTGCCATGCTCACCTGTGACCACCCAGCTTGAGACAACAGACCTGACACCTGCTGTGTCCATAGAGACAGCAGACCTGCTTCCTGCTAGGTGAATAGCTGTGTCGGCTAGGCAAGCTCTTGACTGTTGTAAAAGGGACATTCCCGTCATATGCAACGTGTGCTCTTTGTTCCAAGACGGTATATAACCACTCTGTACACCCCACTTCTTTGGTGCCCTTCCTTCCTTGGAGAAGGAAGGCCCTGGCCTAGCCCTCAGATCTGGCTCATAATAAACTCACTTCAATTTTGATTTATAGGTTAGTTATGGGTTATTTGTGTCGACATTTCCTGGCGTAGTCACAGCAGGATTTCAGAGAAACCCACTGCAGAGCACCTGGAATCTACACTGAACTGGCATTCGGTACCGATAGGGACCCATTGAGCCCCCAGATCACTGCATTCTTCAGGTGACCCTGGTGAGTTCTCTGAAACCCATGATGCGGGGTCAGTGAGCCGAGGAGTCGAAAGAAAGATTTCTTAGACTCTTAAGATCTGGCAGTAGTGCTCTTTTATTTAGAGAATAGAATAGAATAGCATGGGGACAGGACCCATGGGCAGTCAGAGCTTCTGCTGCCGGCATGGGGACAAGACCCATGGGCAGTCAGGCTGCTGCGTGGGGACAGGACCCACGGGCAGGAGGAGCCGCTGCTGCTGCTGCTGCTGCTTCTGCTGCCCCAAGTTGAGGGTTAGAGCTAAATTTAAGGCATAGGTATGTGAGTTATCTCTTTACGAGACAAAGAAAAAAAAGTTAAAATGGTACCAGTGCCGGTAGGGTCCGGCCATTGGGCAGTCCCACAACTTTTAGATAAGAATCAAACCGGATTGAGTAAATGGCAGAAGTCACCGCTCAAATATTATCTTCAGCTAAAGACAAAGGAGGATTTTGGGGTGGGGGGTCAGTTACATGAGGTTGCCAGACAGTAAACAACTTAAGTTCTTGCCTTCCCCTTTAAGAGTTTCCAGAAATAAGGCCATCCCCCCTTCCTCCTGGCGCAGAGAGGGCGGCAAGGAGATTTCCTTCGCAAATGCAACTGTCTCTGATCAAAGGGCAAGCAAATTCCACTCCTTGGACCCTGGTTCTCATCTGCAGTTTTAAAATTAAGCAGCCTAAAAATCCTGGTCATAAACCGTTTTACAATTAAGCAGCCTAAAAATCCTCATCACCCAGACCTCCTTATTTTCAGTTGACAGTCCAAGAGTTTATATGAGCTGTTTCAAACCTTAAGACTAGGTGTCTTAAGGGGGTATCAGTACATACCCTAGGCAAGAGGAACCTAGGGGGTACTTCCTAGGCCAGGGGAGCCTAGGAGGAACTTGGCAGTGAATGGGGCAGGCTGACCTTTCTAATGTGGCTTTAAATTGGAGAGAATTGTGTTTCTAAAGTCTGAACAAATTGCTTGTTAAAGAAATGAGAGCCTGAAAGTGTTCAGCTCTGAAGAAAAGGGACACTGCTCCTCCCGGCTGAAAGGCGTTCTCAGGGGACTGAGGACTTCAGCGGGAGTGCTGGAGGATCAAAGGCCTCATGACGTGCAGCGGTCCCATAGGGAACTCCACTATCACTCATGATAATTAATTACAGGCTCGCCCAGGGACACTCATTCGAGGGTTGGTCACGGGAGCCCCAAGCCCCCACAGCAGTTTTAGCCTGCCAGCAGGAGAAACCAAGGCACATAAGAGAGTGTTTATGACCTTTCTTCAGGGAGTGACACTCACAAGCAGCACACTTCCAACCCACTACACTGTCCTTAGAAGTTGTTTGGACTTTATAGCAAAACAAAAAGAAAATTGGGAAATGGAGCTTCTAAAAATAGCCTGTCCACTTCCCGAATGGCAGCCTCCCTCTGAACTTCAGATGGCTTCATGCTGTGACTTGCAATTGCTTAACAAAAGGGGGAATATTCCCATCCCAGATTCCTAAGACTGAAAAAAAGAAAAAGAAAATGAGAAAAGAAGTTTTTGCAGATGCAGTCTGCTATGAAAACACTCTTGCCCAAAAATCTAAGGAAAATCTTTGAAACAAATCTTCATTGTGTCTGTCTGTTGCTTATGTGTGTGTCTATATATGTATGTTATAAATGTGTGATATTTTACCTCTGGATGGTTTAATTTCTTTTTCTTT
>NW_025792656.1:0-3834 GCF_021613505.1 Equus quagga | reverse complement strand
AGTTGAGCTATGTGGGACACCGCCTCAGCACGGCTTGATGAGCGGTGCTAGCTCCATGCCCAGGATCCGAGCCAGCGAAACCCTGGGCCGTCACCATGGAGCACGCGAATTTAACAACTCAGCCACAGGGCCGGCCCCCAAGGCTCGTTTCTGAAATCTCGTTTGTCTTAACTTAGTGGTCCCTTCAGGAAAATTGTTGGCGTGATATTTTGCCCTGGCCCTTGTAAAGCCATTTCTATGCCTAGATTGTTCTGTTTGGTTTTGCTGGTTTGCTTTTTGTAGTTTTCTTTTCTTTCATGGGCATGGGAGGTTTTGCATTTTGCTGTTGTCGTTGTACGTCTTTGATCTTGCTGATTGCTTTTTACTTATTCAGAGTTCTGCTTGTTAAGGTTTGGAGGAGGGAAACTGACTTGGACTTGGAAAGAGGAGGGGAAGTTCTGAACCCTGGCCTCCCGGGCAGGAAACAGCAGGAGAATCCACAGGAGAAGGTCCGAAGGACCTTCACATGCTGGGAGAGAGGAAATTGTGCTTGTTTTTTTCTCCTCTCCTAACAATAGGTAACTTGGAATTTTCCCAGCGTGATTTTCTTTAATGCCTTGATGGCCACCGAACCCCAGCTCCCAAAAACAAACACACCCACAAATTCCAGTTAGCTGGCCACCATGTAAAGAGCAGATGCAGGAAATGCTGTCCGTGCTATAAGACTGTAGATTACAAATGTGTCATTACGCCTTTCACTAATACTTGTTTTTATTTTTTAATTTACGGTACATTCATTCTTTTAGCGTACAGTTCTGTGTTTTGGCAGATATCTGCAGTGCCACCACTACCACCGTCAGAAGACAAAAGCACTTGCATCATCCCAAAAGTCACCGCACCCTGCTCCCTTGCTGTCGCCCCGCCCTAACCAGAAGCGGTGCTGCCTGTTGTCCATCCTTAGAGTTTTGCATTTTCAGAATGTCAGCCTTTGAGTCTGGGATTTTTCTTTTAGCATCATGCATGTGTGATCCATCCTTGTTGCTGGGTCTAATGTACTTTCATCCTTGTTATGACTGAGTTCCCTTTCATTTCATTGTATGGATAGACCGCACTTTGTTCATCCATTCACCATTTGAAGGACATTTGGGCCATTTCCAATTTTTAGTTTTTATGAATAAAGCCGTGACAAGCATTTGTTAACAGGCTTTATATGAACAAAGCTCTCTGTTTCTCTTGAGTCAATATCTGGGAGTGAGATTGCTGGGTCCTGTGGTGAGAGTATGTTTAACTTCGTAAGACGTTATCAACTGTTTCTCAAGTGGCTGGAGCATTTTTCATTCCTAGAAGCAATGTATGAAAGTTCCAGCTGATCTGTACCCTCACAGCACCTGCATTATCGTTTTTGGTTCTGCTTTGGCTTTTGGCCGTTCAGATAGTTATCTAACGCTATGTCATTGTGGTTTTAATTTGTATTTCCCTGATGTCTAATGCTGTTGAGCATTCTTCATATGCTTATTTGCCATCTATGTATCTTCTTCGGTACAGCATCTATTGGAATTTTTTTTTTTTTTTGAGGAAGATTAGCCCTGAGCTAACATCCACTGCCAATCCTCCTCTTTTTGCTGAGGAAGATTGGCCCTGAGCTAACATCTGTGCTCATCCTACTCCATTTCGTATGTGGGACGCCTGCCAGAGCATGGCTTGACAAGCGGTGCATAGGTCTGTGCCCGGGATGCGAACTGGCGAACCCCAGGCCACTGAAGCAGAACACATGAACTTAACCACTACACCACCAGACCAGCCCCTATTTTGACCATTTTTAAATTGACCTGTTTCCTTTTTGCTCAGTTCTTTATATATTCTGGATATATATCTGTTTTTCAGATATGTGATTTGCAAATATTTGCCCCTAGTCTGTAGCTTTTCGTTTTATTTTAAAAGCGTTTTCATAAGGCAAAAGTTTAATTTTGATAGACTCCAATTTATCACTTTTTCCTTTATGGATCATGCTTTTGGTGTCTATCTAAGAACTCTTTCGCTTAACCCAAAAGAACTTAACTCTTGAGCTGAACCCAAGCTCACAAAGATTTTCTTCAATGTTTTCTTCTAAAAGTGTTACAGTTTGATGTTTAACATTCAGGTCAAACATCCATGATGAGTTAATTTTTGTATAAGATTCGGAACAAAGGTCGACATTCACTTTTTCCTTTTGCATGTGGATGTCTAGTCATTCCACCACCATTTGTGGAAACGCTGTCCCTCCTCCTCTGTGAGGAGTCTCAGCAGGGAGGTCTGATGGGCTCTTATGAAGATGCTGCTGGAGTTCGCCTCAAGAAACAGGAATAGAATGCATCACGAAAGAGATGATGATTTTTCTGTTTCAAGAAGACTTCCGAATAGGCAAAGCAACCTTGAGAAAGAAGAACAAAGCTGGAGGCATCTCACTCCATGATTTCCAACTCTATTAAAAAGCTATAGCAATCAAAACACGATGGTGTTGGCATAAAAACAGACACACGGACTAATGAACAGAATCAAGAGCCCAGACATAAACCCATGCATGCATGGTCAATTAATTTATGACAAAGGAGCCAAGAACACACAGCGGGGAAAGGACCGTCGCTTCAATGAACGGCGTTGGGAAAGCTGGACAGCCACATGCAAAAGAATGAAATGGGACCACTATCTTACACCATACACAAAAATTAACTCAAAATGGATTAAAGACCTGAATGTGGGGCCAGCCCCCGTGGCCGAGTGGTGAAGTTCACACGCTCCACTTCTGCAGGCCAGGGTTCTGCCAGGTTGGATCCTGGGCGCGGAGCCAGCACTGCTCATCAGGCCATGCTGAGGCGGCGTCCCACATAGCACAACCAGAAGGACCTGCAACTAGAATATACAACTATGTGTTGGGGGGCTTTGGGGAGAAGAAGAAGAAGAAAGAAGGAGGAAGAAAAGGAGGAGGAGGAGGTGGGGGGGAGGAGAAGGAGCAGATGGCAACAGATGTTAGCTCAGGAGCTGATCTTTAAAAAAAAGAAACGACTTGAATGTCAGACCTGAAACTATCAAACTCCTAGAAGGAAACACAGGTAGTAAGTTCCTTGCCATCAGTCTTGGTGATGATTTTTTGGATTTGACAGCAAAAGCAAAAATAAACAGGTACATTAAACTAAAAAGCTTCTGCACAGAAAAGGAGATCATCTAAAAAATGAAAAGGCAACCTACTGAATGGGAGAAAAAATTTGCAAATCATGTATCTGATAAGGGGTTAATATCCAAAAAATATAAAGAATTCATACAACTCAATAGCAAACAAACAACCTGATTAAAAAGTGGGCAGAATATCTGAATATTTTTCCAAGGAAGACATCCAGACGGCCAATGAATACATGAAAAGGTGCTCAACATCACTAGTCATCAGGGAATGGAAAATCAAAACTACACCGAGATATCACCTCATACCTGTTAGAATGGCTATTATCAAAAAGACAAGAAATAACAAGTATTGGCAGGATGCAGAGAAAATGGAATCCTTGGAGGGCATGTAAATTGATGCAGTCCCTAGGAAAACAGCATGGAGGTTCCTCAAAAAAGAATGAAAATAGGACTACCACATGACCCAGCAATTCCACTTCTGGGTATCTATCCAAAGGAAACAAAACATGAACTCACAAAGATATCTGCATTCTCATGTTCATAGCAGCATTATTTATAGTAGTCAATATACGGAAGCAACCCGAGAGTCCATTAACAGATGAATGGATAAAGAAGATGTGCTACATACACACAATGGAATATTATGCAGCCAGGAGAAACAAGGAAATCCTACCATTTGCAAAAACATGGACGGGCCTA